>NC_056728.1:1343980744-1344005227 GCF_019279795.1 Protopterus annectens
CAGTGCTTTCTCTACATCAAGATCCAACAACATCGGTATTTCTTGCATTGTGCTTCCCTCTGAATCACTGTTCTATTAATGTTCAAAATCACAAACAGAGGTCGAATTTCACAAATAGTAGCCAAATAATTTATTCTTAAACAGAATGAGTGCTTTCGTCTTGAATGACAAGACTTCATCCGGTATCTCCACATCATTTTACTTGATTATTTATACCATGTGTCATTAATTCCATTAAAATCTAATTAAAATTTAAAGTCATATAGAATCTTAAAAATACAAGCTCACGTAGTGACTTTATATATTGTGCTCGCTTTTCTAGATAATCTTTCAAATATCATTGCACATCATTATAAAACACAATTGCTGAAAATAATAATGGTATTAAAATATACAATTAATGATTATATATATATATATATATATATATATATATATATATATATATATATATATATATATATATAAAATACTAAACAACCAGTGAACACTTCCTCATAAATTACACTTGTAATGCTTTTGCTAGTAGCACTGGTTTAATGGTAATATACTCATTCAGACCTGGGGGAATGTTGGATTTAAGTCTTAACTGCCATTTTAATTCTTTGTTTAACAAAAGATTTTTCACATCACCCCCTCTGGCATTTATTCTAACCATATCTATTATGCCAAATTTAAAACCAGGGCAAACTACAGAGTGCTTATAAAGTGCACTAGCCTCTTTTTTATTTTTAATATCATAAGCATGTTCGTACATTCTGTCCTTAAAATCCCACTCCATTTTTCCTATATAAAATGCAGGACAGTTTGCACGTTGCTAAATCCACTATCATTTTCGTATTACAATTCCTCTTACAAATACCTCACTCTGCTCTGCATGCCATTTCGTAGACTTACACTATCCTCCTTATAAATGTTTGGACATTGTTTACAATGACCACATGCAGTGGTCGCCTTTTTGACACAAAATTGTGGTACTTGCATCTGTTCAAAAGTTCTTTTGAAATTGATACCAGTCCTATATGTCAATGTTGGTTCAAGCCTCACCATGTCAAACAATTCTCTGTTTATTTTAAGCATGCTCCAGTTCTTCCTAATAATGTTAGTAAATATTCCTGTAAACCCATTGAACTCAGTTACACAAGCTTTTTGAAATTTTCTATTCTCCTTACTCATGCCCGTCATCCCAGTGGGGTTTCCCAGAAGTGGTTTGTATCCGATACCCCATCCTCTGATCACCTCATCTAGTACATCTTGCACATTCTCTCTAGGATAACCCCTATCCATGAACATGTTACCTAGATTGTACAAACTCCTTGTCCAGCTCTTCCTTATCCGAGGTCATTCTTGCAATACGGACTGCCTGTCCTTTGACACGGCTAATTTTCTGGGCCATGGGATGGTGACTAGTGTAATGTAGGTAACTACTGCACCAAGTATCCTTTCTATATATTCTTGACTTGAAACCTTGTTGGGTTAAAAAACTGGTGGCATCTAAATAATTTTTACTTGTATTATTTCACTCAAATGTAAATTTGAAATATGTAGTACACTTGTTCAAATATTCCATAAAGGAATACATTAATTCTTTACTCCCATCCCATAGGACAAAAATATCATCCAAAAACCTCAAAGAAAGTCGTATGTACCTACTGTAGGGGCCATGAAATACATAACACCGCTCCCATTCCAGCATAATCAGGTTGGCATAAATAGGAGCGCATGCCGCCCCCATTGCCACCCCACTAGTTTGCTGGTAATATTCTCCTTGAAAACCAATGAAGTTGTAAATCCAATACTACCTCCATCAGTTCGAGAATTAACTGAATTTGATCTTCTGTCAAAGTAGAATATTTATGCACACACTCACTGAAAAAATGGTGCCCCTCTTGTCTGGGTATACTGGTGAACAGGTCCTTTACATCTATGGTAAGGAAACTCAAGTTGTCCTTCCATATTTCCTGTGATAATTTGCCCAAAAATTCCACTGAATCCTTAATTAAATGTTCCGTTTTACATGGAATCTCCTTAGTCCAATAATCCACATATAATGCCAGGGGATGTGTTTTAGAATTTTTTGCAGACACTATAGGTCTAAAAGGTTTTTTTTTTTAACACCCTTGTGTACCTTAGGTACCCCAAAAATGTTCGGAATGATGGAATGCGGTTGCTTTAAAAAATGATATGTTTTATCCTCAATTCTATTCTCAATCAAATACTCTTCCAACAAAGAATCTATTCTACCATAAGCGATCGTTATTTCATTTCTAGAAACCGGTATTTCTTGCACTGTGCTTCCCTCTGAATCACTGTTCTATTAATGTTGCCAAAAGTTTGCTTTCCATCACAAAACCATACTGATTCACATGTAACAATTTTGGCAACACCCCTCCCATTATTTTACTTATTATAGGCAAGCACTTTAATCATGGTTTAAACTTAAAATGGGCCTATATGTAGTTGGGTCTGATGGTTGTTCACGGTCTTTAGGTACTACAGTCAGCAGAGCTTTCTTTCATGATGTTGGTGCTTCCCTTCCTTTGAAATTATTGTTAAAACCTTTCAGATCTTTACAACTTTCTTCCATCATACCTTCCAAACTTCCACAGGAATACCATCTATTCCTGGAAACTTTCCTGCAGATTGATTACACAATCATTTTTGTCTTCTTTCCTCCCATCTTAACTGTTAACTGCTGAGCCGCATCTACCTCTAAACCTTGCCATACTCAAGTCTTCCATAAACATTTCCATTTGTGCTATTTCTTGATTCCCACATTTTTTTTTACTTTACACAAATTTTCATAAAATTTCTGAAATATCTCCATTATCTGAACAGGATCTATGGTTATTTTTCTTGTTACAGGCTTCCTAAGTTTGGCAACAAACCTTTCTACTTTCTGTTGCCTAACTCATCATGCTAAAAGTTTTTGTGCTCTGAAGATATCAAAAAACAGTTGCTTAACAGCAATCTTTCTAAATGCATGCATATTACCCAGATACTCAATTTTCTTCTCTTTTGCACTTAGCTGCACCTCTTCTTGTTCTGTGAGATTTCCCCTTATTCTGCAATAAATTAAACTTTGCCAGCTTCTTTATCGTATTTCTTTCTTTTATATCTACCTTACTTTTTACTCTACTTTTTTCACCCTACTCACTACTTATAACTTCTGAAAAAAATTCTCTTTTCCCTGATAGGTTCATGCTCCATGTCTATCTAAATCTACCAGAGAAATTATAAAAAAAAAAAAAAAAAAATAGGGACAAAGCCTGGAAATCCTGGCTCAAATCCAAAAATCCATCCAACCTTATCCATTATAAACAGCTTTGAAACCAAGCCAAAATACTTATCTGCAAAGACAAGCAACAATATTTCTGGAACTTACAAAATATAGGAAAACTAACCCTAAACTTTTCTGGTCTTCCATTTATAACCTTTTACACCCTGCCACCAAATCTAATCCACGCCCACACCTTAACATGACACCTGATCATATATAGCCTGTAAATTCAACTCCTACTTCATTGATACCATAGCCAACCTTACTACCTCCTTCTCCTCAGCTCTTCCACCCAACCAATTCCCTATACCCAACTCCACTACCCCACCACTACACAATCTCTCCAACCCACATATCCCTACCCAAAATTCTATCAAGGAACCTCACAATTTAGAATTCAATCTCTCCCCATCTCCACATCCTACATAAAAAACTCCTTCAGAATGTAAAGCCCTGTTCTAATTCTACCGACAATATTCCTGCCAAATTCCTTAAGATCGCTGCTGACTCAGTAGCCTACCCTACAAGTGTCCTTATCAATAGGTCCATCCTCGAGTCCCACATCCCTTGCCTTCGGGAAAAAAAAACTATAATCCTCCCACTACATAAAGGTGGCCCATCCTCTAACATCTCAAATTTCAGACCCATTGCTATTCTATCCCGTATATCAAAAATTCTAGAAAAATGTGTCTAAAAACTCATCCATTACCTTCTAAATGACAACATCCTCTCCCCTACCCAACATGGTTTTCGGCCAGGGCATAGCACTTCTACTGCTCTGATCTCCTTCTTAGATATTATCAACAAAGCCCATGACTCAGGCCATATAGTATCAGCTCTCTTTTTTAATCTTTCCAAAGAATTCAATACCATCTCCCACACCATTCTCGACTCAAATTTCTTCCACAGGGCTTATCCTCTTAATCACTTAACTGGTTCAAGAGCTCTCTCTCTGACAAGCAACAATGTCAAATGGCAAAACTCTCCCTACCTTCACAATCCTAGAGGCATCCCATAGGGCTCAATTTTGGGACCTCTCCTAACTAACATATTGATAAATAATCTACACAGATATTCCAAACTCCTCCCTAGTCCAGTATGCAAATGACTCAACTATAGTTTGCTCTGCTCCCAACTCAGACACATTACAACAAATAACCAAAACAGCATTTCCTATCGTAGAATCCTGGCTCCACAAAAAACACCTGTCTTAACGCCAAAAACACTAAGCTTATGCCTTTTACCCCCAAAAGGAATGCTATACTCAAAGAAGGCTTCAATGTAATCTCTCTAAACTCTACAAAAATTGAATTGGTAACCAATACTAAATTACTAGGAGTCTTATCAGACGAAAACCTAAAGTTTGATCTGCACTTCAAATCCAATATCAACAAAACGCACAAAAACAAGGGCTACTTACTATATAGGCACAACAGGTTTCTCTCCTTACCAACTACACAAGCACTCGCCCTCATCTACCACCTCGAACCTATGGTCTACCATTATTAACCTACAGTCTTCCCTGAAACTAAAACTAGAATCCTGATACAATAAGATAGCCAAATTTGCCACTCCTCCCATCACTGCACAGTCCTAAGGAAACTACAATGGCTAGAATCCCCTCACCACCTATTACTTATACAGCTAACCACCTCGCATAAAGCATTACACTGTCCTGCTCTCAGTTCCCTACTTGCCCCCTACTCTCCTCTTCGGCCCCTACGATCAGAACACCAACACTTACTCCAAATCTACCTGCAGGAAACCTCCTATACTCCTGGGCCATTGCCAGATTATGGAATAACCTCCCATCTTCTATATGTAGTGAACAACATCCTCAAACTTCAAAACTGCCCTTCATAATCATCTCCTTTCTAACTGGATATGTAACTGCACTAATGTACCTCCTATTACCTATGATGCCGTTACTTGACTTCTCTCTGCATCAGTCTCAGCCTTGCTTCTCTGCTTTACAGTCAATCTAACTACCCTGTATTGTGCCTACACTATCTAACTTCTCTAACCATTTTATCTCTTGCACTGTTGCTGTAATTGTATTTAGTGGTTTCCCTCCTGCTACTAACCTTAATCAGTCTGTCACTACTGTAAATTGCCACTGAAAATCTGATAAAATTCCACTCATTTCTATATTTCCCACAATTTACTAGAGGCACACATTTTGTACCATTTGTCTACCTGACTTTGGTGTATTTTACTCATTTTTAATTTGCTCCTATGGTTACTTTGAACTTCTTTTTTTTGCGGATTATATCACTATACTTTGTAAATATGTATGGATACTCAGGTTTATTTCTTGGATTTTTTACTGTTTATATTATAATACTTTGAAAACCCATATTTTATATTGTTACTTTGTGTTGGAGCTTTTCTCCCCAAGCCTCCACTGAAAATGGGCTCTTCATGGCCCAGTGGACTTTCCCGGTAAACAAATGTCAACAAATAAATAAATTGTACATTTACATAAATGAAAATAAACCATACCGACACAGTCTCAGCTGCAAACATTATACATTACAAACCATGCCAATGCAACTGTAGCTGCATACATTATATATTACTTATAATATATCCAGCAATTGTCAGTCAACCATTAAATAGCTCATTCAATTCCTGCCTTCTTTTAAACCTCGTTCTTCCTCTGCATGTATTGATCCCACACTTTAATTTCTTTCCTATGTAATTTGCTCCACACTTTTATAAATAACCCAGTTCCAGTTGTTTTGTCTCTTACCATCTTCTCTACTGCTAAAGTTGGTTCAGACTTTGATTTCCATTTTCTAGTAACTGCTTTTTGGCAGCCATCATAATTAGGCTCAGCAAGGCCTTACTATGTTCTAGGCAATTCCAATTATGTATCACAGCTCAACAAATTCATTTCCTTAGTTATACCAATTTGCTCACCCATCATCTCAGACAGTCTGCAGGGAATCTTCAAAGTCAGCCAACTCAAACTCCCAGGAAATATGTTCCCATTTACCTCCTTCTTCCCCATCACACCTCCATAATTTGCTGTCCACTTGAGGAAAAATTCTTTGGAGTCTACTTGGGGTATAAAAATACCTATGCAAGCACTTCCAATCAAAGATCCTAAATCTTCTACACTTTGTTGTATATCTGGGAAACGTACATATATATCCCCCCATTGTTTCTTAGCGAACTGTTTATCTAATCTCTCTTCCCAATCCTTTCTAACCTCCTTTGATTGAGTCTTACAGTTACCATGCAATATTTTATATGCTCTATTAATTCTTTCTTTTAGTGGTAACTTTTGTTCTAGATTCTACTAAACTCTACCAGTGCTGGTTTTTCATTTAGCACCCCCTACTACTTTCTCTTTGCTTATGCTCCGATATCAACCCTGGAGAGGGAAAGCAATGTCTAATTTGCAGTCCAAATAAGTTCTTTGTGTCTCCCCATTCTATTACCTTTCCCTCTCTAGTTACCTTTTCACAATACCTTGGTTCTTTTGCCAGTTTTTTCCAATAGATTCCAACCCCCTCTTGCCTACTGTCTGTATCCCTAATTGCAGTCATCCCTATTGGCAGAATCTTCTTTCACATTCCTGTGTTGGCTAGTTCTTAGCACATTTTCTGCAACTTTATGAATATAACATTCTGTACGATTATTGTTAGCCTCTTAAAAGGTCTGTGTGCAAAATCCCAGCCTCTACTTGTTTCTTGAGCTTCCCCCTGTTTCACAATCATCTTTTTCTACTTTGAATTATAGTTTTCTGCTTCTGCTATGTATAGGAGCCTCAACTGTGTTGCTCTGAAATACTCCTTCAAATCGGGTAATCCCAATCTGTCCTGTTCTATTGGAAGGATGAGTTTATCCCACTTGACTCTTGCCATCTTCCCCTCCCAGATAAAAACCTTCAGCTCTTTATTAATTGGTAAATACAACTTCTCCTCTGGTTGATAAAAATATGCCTGACCTGTGTATAAGATTAAAGGGAGTAAAAACACGTTAAATGTTTGTATCTTACTATCGATACCCATATAACAGAGATTCCATTTCTAAGCTTTTGTATTATTTTTGTTTAGTCTCTTCCTACATATCCTTGGCTGCCACACAGGAATCATTTTTAATTCATGCTCCTACATACTTCATTTTATCATGTCCCCATACGTATGGATATTGCTGAACCAATTTATATGTGGGTACACAGTTTGCTGCTATTGCTTTTAGTTTTAGCTTCATTAATTAATTTTGTATCTTGAAAAAATTTAAAATGGTCTCAAAATATTCCACAACACTAATGTCCCTTTCTGGTTTGTCAGGTATAAAATGTCATCTGCAAATAGAGCTTCTTTTCTTGACTACCATACCAATTACATCCTTGAATTTCTGAGTCCCCCCTTTTGTTTTTCTTTTTTTTTTTTTTTAACCAATGGTTCTAAATACAATGCAAACAACAAGGGAGAGAGACGACACCCCTGTATGATTCCTCTGCTTAAGCAGAGATCATCAGAGAGGAACTCACCCATTTTAACTTTCGCCTCCAATCCCTCATATATCCTCCTAATCAACTTTATAATTTTATCAGGAAAGGCAAATGCTTCCATTGCTCTGCTCATAAAGTCCCATCTTACTCTGACAAATGCTTTCTCTGCATGAAGACCCACCAAAAACGGTGGCATTTTCTTACTTTCTGCTTCCCTCTAGATCAGTGTTCTGTTAGAGTTGTCAAGTGTCTGCCTCCCCTCCACAAAACCACATTGATTCATATCCATCAGTTTCGGCATTCTCTTTGACCATTTTTTAGCCATTATAGACAAACACTTGAAAAAGTACAGTTGTTTACACTTACCATATATGAAGATGTTAGAGTGTATTCACTGTTGCAGTCATTACATTTGGGTAATCCTGCTGGCAGGCTGCCCTCAGCCGGCCTGAATTCCAAAGTATTGGGTCCTGCGTCGGCTTCTGTCACCCCTTCCCTGACGTCAGGTCGTCGGGGGTATAAAAGAAGCAGCCAATGCCATTTTCTTCAGTTTTTCTTGCCCCAGATGTCAGGTGCCCCCTAAAAGGGTAGCCTATATATATATATATATATATATATATATATATATATATATATATATGCGCCAAAATAAATTTTACCTTCATCTATAAGCAAATACACCACATAGGTTGTATAAATCAGAGAAGGAAAGAGGAGATCCATAAAAAAAGGGGGAATGGTGGGTGGGTAACCTGGACTGCAACAGTGAATACACTCGAACATCTACATTTATGGTAAGTGTACACAACTGTACTATGTTCTTCGTGTTTCACTGTTGTAGTCATTACATTTGGGTAGATTCCCAAAGCTAAGGTTGGGAGGCTGGAGCTAAACAGCATTAGAAGTGGCTATGAGGCCCTGCAAAACTGCAGTGGCAAAGCCTGCCCTGGATTTAGAGTAGAGTGGCAGATGATAATGCTTTGTAAAGGTGTGCAATGAACTCCAAGTAGCAGCCTCTAAAATGTCTTTGGTTGGTACTCTCCTGAGAAAGGCTGCTGAAGTGGCTGCAGCTCTGGTGGAATGTGGCCTAATTCCCTTAGGCATTGGCTTGCCATGGTGTAAATAGCAGAAATGAATGCAGTGACCTAGCCACTTTGAAATAGTCTGCTTTGAGATGGCCTTTCCTTGCGATCCTGCCGCATATGCCACTAGTAATTGCTCTGTCTTCCTGAAAGCTTTGGTTCTGTCCAGGTAGAATCTAAGCCGTCTGTGCACGTCCAAAGAATGCAGAATTCTCTCCCCCTTGTTCTCTGGATTTGGATAAAAAGTTGGCAGATGAATAGTTTGGTAAAGAGCCACACTGGACACCACCTTAGGCATAAATGTAGCTCTGAAACTTGTCTTGCAAAAGTTATTGGTAGGAGCAGAGCTGTTTTCCAAGATAAAAACTTTATATCAGCAGTAGCAACTGGCTCAAAAGGAGGCAGGGTGAACTTTTCCAAGACATAGTTGAGGTCCCATGCAGGCATTGGTGATCTCCTTGGAGGCCTTAAACTTTTCGCTCCACTGAGGTACTGCTTCAATAATGGATGTGAAAAGATTGGTGGCTCTGTATTGTAATGAGCCGAAATGGCAGAGGCATGAATTTTAATTGATGAAAAAGATAGGCTTTTGTCCAGCATCTCAGTTAAGTATTGCAAAATCTGAGGAATATTTGGCACAGCTGTATCAGTTCCTTGTGCCTGGTTCCAAGCACAGAATCTCTTCCATTTTCATGCATAAGATTTTCTAGTACTAGGCCTTCTGGCTTCCAAAATTACATCCATCACAGCTTTACTGAGAGGTGTGTTTTGTATGACTACATTATCCGCCATGCTGCCAGATTTTAAAGTCCTGAGTTGGCTGTGCAGGATCCGATTGTTTTGCTGGGACAGTAGTTGAGGAATCTGAGGTAAGGTCCAAGCTGGCCATTGAGACAAGTTCCTTAGGATTGGATACCAGTACTGGCGGGGCCAGTCTGGGGCAATCAGTATCATCTTTGGCTTCTCTTGTCTGACCTTTAGGAGTACCTTGGAGAGGAGAGGCAGTGGAGGAAAGGCATATACTGATAGGTTTTTCCAGCTGAAAGATAGGGCATCCACTTTCCATGCTTGTCTGTGATGAGTCATTGTGCAGAATCTTTTTAGCTGGTAGTTGTGAGAGGAGGCAAACAGATCTATGTCCGGGCATCCCCATTTCCTTGTTATCATGCTGAAGACATGTGGATCCAGCTGCCACTTGTGGGGATCCATGAGGTTTCTGCTTAGTTCGTCTGCCAGATTATTTTCTTTTCCTGGCAGGAATTGTGCCTGCAGATGTACTCGGTAAGTCAAAGCTGTGTCCCACAAAGTCATGGCTAGTCTGCAAAGGGGGTAAGAATGTGTGCCCCCCTGTTTGTTTATATACCATATGACTGTGGTGTTGTCTGTCTATCAGTAGTTGTCCCGGATGAAGTAGGTCCTTGAAGGCCGTCAGGGCATTTTGAACAGCTAGCATCTCTTTCTGATTGATATGTAGATTTATTTATTTATTTATTTTATTTTACATTTGTTGACCGGGTTGGTCCAACTGGATACATGTCCATTTTCAGTGGAGACCCGGGGAGAAAAGCTCCAAAGAACAGAGGTACATAAACAAATATAGTGACATAAGTTAGGAAATTGAGACAGGTAACATTAAAATACAAAAATATAACAGTAGGTAATAGTATAAAAAATTTCAATTAGTGATATTAGTTAGTAAAGATGGATAATTAGGGCTTCATAGTGGACCCTTAAGTTAAGGGCTGGGTGGAGGCCTGGGTAGGCCAGGTTGAGCTGGGAGCCTGAGCTATTAGTCTGGATTAGAGCATGGACATAGCCATTGAGATTTTAATAGAGTTCGGAGTTGAATTTTGAATTGGTGGAGAGTGGGTATAAGTCTAAGGTTGTTTGGGAGAGCATTCCAGGTTTTGCCAATGGAATTGGCGTACAGTGCTTCACCACCCGAGTTAGTAGATTTAATGGTTAATACTTGAATACTTTTGGATGACCTTAGGGATGTTAGATTGGAGTAGGGGGTAAGTATATTGTTCAGTGAGGGAGTTTTTTCAGGATGTTTTATAATTTTGAATGCCTCTAAGTTGGTTGAGTTTGAGGATGTTGGGCAATTCTAGCCATCCCAGTGTTTTTAGATTTAGGCAGTGATGGGTGCGGTAGGGCAGTCCGGTAATGAATCTGGCTATGTGGTTATAGGTAGTGGATAGTTTATTAAGCTCTTTCTTGTGAAGGAAGGAGAATATTGGGGAGGCATAGAGGAGTGTGGGTAGGAGGTGGGTACGGGCAATGGTTAGTTTGGTGTGGGGGGTTAAGAATTTCTTTATTTTATACATGGACCCAAGTTTCTTGTTAAGTGATTTAATGGCCTGGTTTACATGGATGTCAAATCTCAGTTTGTGGTCAATTGTCACTCCAAGTAGTTTAGTGTGGGTGACAGGATAAATTTTGGTACCATTATTAGAGGACACAGCGAAGGTTGAGGTGGGGGTATGGGGAGGTTCCGTGCCATAAGAAGTCGCTGGGGAGGGGTAGAATAGAAGCAATTTGGTTTTGGTTGGATTAAGTAGGAGTTTTAGATCTGAGAACCATTTTTCGACAACAGAAAAGCAGTTTTGGGTTGTGACTTGGAGTTTGGTGAGAGAGTCGTCTGAGCAGATAAGAGTGGAGTCATCCGCATATTGAATGCAGGTGGCTCTAGGGAGGATAGAGTGTAGACCATTAATAAAGAGGGAGAAGAGAAGGGGACCGAGAATAGATCCTTGGGGAACACCGATGTTCGTGGGGAGTAGGTCTGAAATCCTGTTTTGCCACTGTACCGCCTGTTTTCTGCCGGTGAGGTATGCGTTAAACCAATTTATGGTAGTTTTGCTAAGATTAAAAGTTTCCAATGTATGGAGCAGCTGATTGTGGTTGACCATATCGAAGGCTTTCGATAGGTCTAAAAGCAGAGGAGATTAGTTTGTTATTCTGGTTGAGGTTAATTGAATCAACAAAGGAGAGGAGAGCCGTGGTTGTGCTATGATGGGGCGAAGCCGTGTTGGGTGTTGGACAGGAGGTTGTTTTGTGTGAGGTGGGTAATGAGTTGCTTGTGAATGCAGCGTTCCAAAATTTTAGATAGGGGGGAGAGTATGGCTATGGGTCTATAGTTTGTTGTGGCAGTGGAGGACCCTCCTTTGTGGAGAGGAATGATATATGAGATTTTCCAGATTGAGGGAATAGAGGCTTGGATTGACCGTTAATTAAGATTCATACAGCGTAGACTATGCCATTAGAAGCTATTTTTAAGTATTTGGCTGGGAGTAAGTCAGCCGCTAGGGTGGTTGGTTTAAGTTTTTCAGGAGGGTACAATGTAGTAGGTGGAGGTGGGTTTTAAGTTGAAGGCAGTTTGAGTGGGGTAGTTGGTTGGGGTTGGAGCCACAGGGGATGAAGTGAGCTGACTAGCGAGGGACTGGATGGTCTCAGTAAAAAAGGAATTAAAAGAGTTAGCTATTTCACTTGGATTTTTATCCATGAGTGTTTCAGGTCTGGGGGTAGTGGATTTGCCTGGATGGAGGAGGTGATTGAAACCTGCCCAGAATTTTTTGGGATTATTTTGATATTTGTCTTGTAGGTGACAGAAATATTGTTTTTTGTCAGACATAACGGCAGCTTTGGTTGAGTTTCTAAGCTGAAGAAACTTGATGCGATCTAGAGGGGTTTTTGTGCTTCTCCATTTGTTCCAGGCCTGATCTCTGAGTTTAATTTTAGTTTTAGTATCTTTAGATAGCCAAGGTGCAATACGTTCCTTAGTTCTAATGAGTCGCTTGGGAGCGTGAGAGTCAAGTATTTTGAGGAAGGTGTCATTAAAGTATGACACGCTCTGATCTAAGGGTAGAGTTTTTAGGATGGACCAGTTACATGCATAGAGGTCTGCAAGAAATTGATCTGGGACAAAATTCTTGCTGTTTCTGACTAATCTGGTGAGGGGGGGGTTTGTGGTTGAGCATTTGTGTTTAATAATAAAAGTGATAAGGTGGTCGCTAAGGTCGTTAGGGAGGGTCCCTGAGGTATAGTTGGAAGGATCCTTGTTAGTAAGGATCCAATCTATGATGCTCTCCTTTTGTTGGGCATGTCCAATTCTAGTGGGGGAAAGAATAAGTTGGGAAAATCCGTGTAAGTTAATGGGGAGTGGATTTAGTTGGGAGGAGTGGAGAGACCAGTCGATGTTAACATCTCCTAAAATAATCGTTTCCTGGGGATAGAAGGTGGAAAGCCAACTAAGAGTTTGTTCTAGGTATTCAGTATTGTTGCCTGGAGGGAAATAGATGACTAAGAGATTAATACTTTTTTGGTTGTTTAGGGATAGCTTTAGAGCAAGTAATTCCTGGTTATGGACTTTTGGAGGTTGGAGTGGATTCCTAATGATATTCAAGGAGTTCTTGAACATGACTGCTATTCCACCACCTTTTCTAGTGGTTCTGTCAGCTCTGAGGATGTTATACCCAGGTGGGATGACTTCCTCATCCTTAGTGCTGGGTTTGAGCCAAGTTTCTGAGAGACACATGATGTCAGGGGAGTGGGTTGCAAGTAGAGCATGCAAGTTGTGTACTTTGTTATTAATACTTCTTAGGTTAGGCTCTTAGGTAGATGCATTTGGTTTGAGGGCCATGTGCCCTGAATGCATCTTCCTGCCATGTGGGACCCCCAGGCGTAATCTGATGCATCCGTTGTTAGTGTTTGCCTGGCTGGGGGTAATGTGAATGGCTGTTCCTTGTTCTGGTGACAAGCCTTTGCACACCATCGAAACTCCTGCTGCAGTCAGGGAATCATGGTTTCCAGACTATGGCAATGTTGAGTCCAAACACTTTTTAGGTACCACTGAAGTTTCCTCATATGCAGTCTTGCATATGGAATTAGTAGGATGCAGGATGCCATGAAGCCCAAAGCCTGCAGAATTTTTCTTGCAGATAACTGGGCCTTTGTTGCCAACATTTTGAAATAGGTAGTCAGTTGTCTTTGTCTGGCATGAGATAAGCCATCTGGGCAGTTGTATTTAAGCTCGTACCCAGGAATATTATCTCTTGAGCGGGTACTAGTTTTGATTTCTTTTCATTGACTGTGTACCCTAGGCATGTTAGAAGTCTTTTCACAAATGCCAGATGTTGTAGAAGAATGTCCTTGTTCTCTGCTTGAATTAGACAGTTGTCCAAGTAAGGATATATTTGTATTCCTCTTTGTCTGCAGAATGCAATTACTGGTGCCAGGCACTTTAAAGACCCTGGGCGCAGTAGATAAGCCAAAGGGCAGTGCAGAGAATTGGTAATGCATTGAGCCAGCCTTGAATCTGAGGTATCTTCTGTATGATTGTCTGATTGGGGCATGCAGGTATGCCTCTTTTAGGTCTAAAGTCACAAGCCAAGCATTCTTGCCCAGCATGGGCAGAAGCTGCTGCACAGTCAACATTTTGAATTTTGGTATATCCAGGATTGTGTTCAGAATAGATAGGTCCAGTATTGGTCTCCAGGCCTTGTCCTTTCTGGGTGCCAAGAACAGTCTTGAGTAAAATCCTTGTCCCTGCTCTTGCTCTGGTACTTGTTGAATGGCCATGTCCATGAGGGATGAGACTTGTTTTTGTGCCTCTGCCCATTGATTTTTTGGCAGATCTGGCCAGCTGTTTGCCTTTGGCAGGGTATGGAAGTGGAACTTGTAGCCTTGTAACACTATATTTAGAACCCACTTGTCTTGGGTTATAATGTGCCAATTTTGTGAAAAAAGTGCTAATTTTCCCCCTAAGGGTGCTGCCAGGAGATACGTGCATGGAGTAGGCAAGGGGAAGTCATTGGGACTGTTTCCTGTATGGTTGGGATTTGTCTTCTCCAACTTTGGAGGTAGAAGCACCCCATTGCTTTGACCTGTATGAACCTTACGCCTGGGATCTGCCCCTAGGGCATCTGAATCTGCCCCTTTGAGGTCTGTCTGACACAGGAAAGGACCAATTCTTTGTAGGCCAGTGTCTACAAAACTTAGGTGGCTGTACTTGAAAAAAAAATCTTTGACAGTTTGCATAGACTTAGCTTTGTCCTCCATTTTCTTTAACACCTCTTCTGCCTTAACATCAAAGTATCATGCTGTAAAGGTGCATAACTTTAACATGATCAAGCAGATTTTGTTCCTTTAACCAAACATGCCTCCTAATTACAGAACCTGTAACTGTGGCCCTGCAGGAGGCCTCCAAAGAATCAAAACCACATTGCAAAGTATGCTTTCCAGCTTGTTCAGCTGCATGCAATAAATCCTGCATTTCCTTGTTTTCTGCACATTCAGAGTTTAACATTTTCTGTTTAAGCAATGCCAAGACATGTTGCTGATATTTGAGCATATGAAACTGACAGTTTAAGGCCCTTATAGCCAAGGTAGCAGATGTGTAAACCTTTTTTCCCCATCTATCCAGAGCCCTAGAATCCCTGTCAGAGGGGGTAGAGTTTTTTTGCAATGGAAGCCTTAGCTCCTTTAGGACCCTGAGAAATAGTTTCTGGGTCTGCTGTAGGGTTTTTAAAAAGGAATTTGAGGGAGTCAGGAACCCTGTAATATCTGTCAGGCTTAACAGGAGCTGGAGGTAAGGAGTCAGAGTAGACTCTGAAAACACATCATCTACAATGTCTAACACAGGTGGAATGGCTAGAGGGGCCTGTGTTGAGGTAGTAAAAGGAAATCCCTGAGCCTCTTTTTAGATTCTGAAAAATCTTGGCTCTCCCAGTGGAAATGCTCCCTCATGGTATGCAAGGTTTCCCCAAAAGAATAGTCCTCTGAAGGAGAAGCTGAAGGTATAGATTCTTCAGCATCAGAATCCTCATAGGGAGGGAAGAGAATATTCTTGATCAGAAGAGGAATCAGAAGAAATAGAAACCTGATCTGAAGATTCATAGTCAGTCTCTTGCCTAGGCCTCTTATCAGGAGGGGGATGGGAACCCCTGATCAAGGTAATCAAGTCTTCGGCCATTTTGAGCATCTGTATTTTGGGCATAGAGGCCTGTCCACGTGACTCTTGGGTTTGTTTCTTTGCTTTAGAAGATGCTTCAGTCTTTACCTTTGAATCTGAAGTTGGTTTAATGTAAAGATGTTTAGGTCTGAATACACCCTCAGAAGACGGTGCCTGCTCAGCGGCTCTGGACCCATCTGAGGGAATAGCATCCAAGGCTCCAATACCCTGAGTTTCCAGTGGCATAGCCGACTCCACGTGGGAGTCGGTAGCGGCCTGCGACTCTAAAGTAGCAGGCGTCAGGGGCTGCAAAAGCACCTCGCTGAGAACTGGCAGCTGGCTTAGGAGAAGCTTCGTCGGGTTTTGGCCTGAGTAGTTTATATCTCTACTTTTCTTTACGTTTTTTGTGAACTCCGGTAGTCGGATGGCTATCCGACATTTCTGGATAATTAAACCGCCGTCCAAAATAGTTTAAAGCAAAATCATACAGACGCTTAATAGTGCATTGGTTAAATCTAGGACAAAAACCGACAACCAGGAACATTGTGTTCAGGGCCTAGGCAAGGAATACAGTAAGAATTAAAGTCCTTATGAGGTATTTGCTTTCCACAAGAAATACAATTATTTACTTTTTCTGACATTGGTCTTGAGCAAGAAAAAAGTTTCCACAACAGGGTACTTAGCTTTATTTGAAGACTTCGGATCTGAAACACGAAAATCTAAGGAGTCGGCCGACCGGCACTTGCGAACTGCTTCTGTTTCGGGCACCGCGCGGCAAGAAAGACTGAAGAAAATGGCATTGGCTGCTTCTTTTATACCCCTGATGACCTGATGTCAGGGAAGGAGTGACAGCAGCCGACGCAGGACCCAAGACTTTGGAATTCAGGCCGGCTGACGGCAACCTGCCAGCAGGATTACCCAAATGTAATGACTGCAACAGTGAAACACTAAGAACATTCATGGTTTAGTATTGAAATGGGCCTGTTTGAAGTTGGATCTGATGGCTCTTTATTCTCTTTTGGTATGACAGCTACCAGCACTTTCTTCCAGGATGATGGTACTTCTCTTAAAATACTGTTAACCTTCCAGATCTTAGTTTTTTCCCCTATTCAAACAAATACCATCTATTCCTTAGGACTTTCCTGTAGACTGGTTATACATCACCATTTTCATCTCATCTCCTCCTACTCTGTTATTAATTGAGCCTCTTCTATCTCTAACCTTGGCACATTTAATTCTACCATAAACATTTGCAATTGTACCGTTTCTTGATTTCCACATTTCTCTGCTTTAAACAGACTTTCATAGAATTTCCAAAATATTTCTAATACTTCTACAGGATCCCTTGTAATCTCCCTTGTTACAGGCTCACAGTTGCTCCTCCTCTTGTTCTAGTCTACAATATGTCATTCTAAATAATTCTTATTTCTTAACCATATCTCCTTTTCTTTTATTTCCACACTATTTTTAAACTCCACTTTAAATTTATCCCACTCCCTAGCTATATTTTCAGAAGAAATTTCTATCTTCTCTAATAGCTCCTGAATAATTTTACTACCCATTCCTTAAACTCCTCTCTCTTCAACAGGTGAGGAAGCATTAGTGTCATTTTTATTTCATTACCCTGGGGTTTTATTTTAGTTATTATTAGCGCATGATCTGAAATAGTTATTGAGTGTGTATCAAAACCTTCAAATTAAATGCCTATGTTCCAGTGAAATGTAAATTCTGTCCAGCCTAGTCCAGTTTTTATAGGTTGGGAAATAAGCCAATTCACTCTGGACTCCTAGTACTGAATTCACATCTCCCATGCTAAATATTTTCACAAATGTCTTTAAAAATCTGCCCTCCATTGTTATAATTTCCCTTCTGGGTCCCCTAGGCAGATCTTCACAATTGCAAATCAAATTCCAGTCCTCACCTATACGCAATATTCCTTGCTGAAAGCTATTTCTCCCAGAATTTTCTTAAGCTCCATTACAGCAGTTTTCAGTGCAGTATAAATACATGCCAATGCAATCCTCCTCTCTTAACAGCAGCTCCTTAGTAATACAAATCCACCAGTACTCTCTCTTGTTTATCTTCTTCTATTACTATTGGAGCGCCTCTTGCAATTAATATAAGCAACTCCCTCTCTTCCTTTGCTCCAAGTACTCTGATGAATAGCCATCATGAAAACCTCTCTATCAAATTCACATGTTCAGTTCTTTCCCAGTCTCTCCTGTCGCATGACTATTTGCACTCTACGTTTAATGCAGCTCACTACTTTCTTTTTTTATATCTACAAGATCAACATTTAAAGACATTATTCTTCCCACTTTTTATGAACAACTTTTTCTGTAAATGTCTAGTTTCAAACTTTTATGTTACATACATGTACTGTCTTGGCAGGTTAATCTTTTACACAGTTGTTTCTTGACATCTCCATTTGAGCCTATGTCATATTGTACAGAACTTTGTGTTTTACTGAAAACCCCGAAACAAAATGCATACACCCAATGCCACCTAAAACCTAGTAACTTAACACACAAATCTGTGCACATCATCAAATATTGAAGTTTTATCCTCCTAATAGGAGCAAATGTTCCAAACTGACAGCCACACACAGACTCGAGCTAACATACAAGAAAGGTTATCCATGCTAAGAAGCATGGTATAGCCTGTGGTCCTATTAAGTGCTGTCTGATTTTGTGTTATCTTTATAGATCTCTCAGCTGGGAGAACACTTGAATGCTTTCAGAAAACATTTTCTAGTGATATCTAGGTAAACACAGATACTGGAATCAAATCAGATTATATTGAAAAAGAACTGCTCAAACTAGACCCAAACAAAGCACAGTGAGAAGATGGAATTAGTAACAATAACCTGAGAACACTTCAGCAAGAACTTACAGTACCATTATATCTATTATTCACTAGGTCATATAAATATGGGGAGATTCCTCAAGATTGGATAAATGTGCTTATTAAACCTGTCGTCAAGGGAAAGGGGAGGAGGACTAACCCAGAGTCAAAGTCTACTTTCATGCTGTGGGAAAATAATGGAAAAGGTAATATTGAATAAATTGTCAGAACTGGATAGGATGGGACTTGAAACCATATATCAGCATGCATATGTTGAAAACAGATCTATTACCACCTGTAACATGATGTTCTATAACAATATAATAACAGCTATGAATGAAAAATTGTGCTGTGGTGTAATTTATATAGATTTAACTTCAGCATTTGATAGGGTCATATACAAAACACTGATCAACAAATTAGTACAACTAGGTACTGATGTAGTCTTGATAGGATGGATAGTTGCATGGCTTACAAACAGGAGATGACAAGTATCATACAGCAACTGGACAGGTGAAATCTTTTGTTACACTCAGGGTATCCCACAGTGCTCCGTCCTAGGCCCTTACTTGTTTAAACTGCATCTTTCAGACCGAACATTTTCATCCGGGGATCTCTACAGTCTATATGCAGACTACCTGAAATTGGGTAAACCGATTACATGTGTTACAGATAAGGCATGCCTGCAAAATAATGTGACTAAATTCATCATTTGGGCAGAAGAGAACAATGTGCTGACAAATAAATCAAAAACGAAGCATATGAGATTTGGGAGAAATAAAATGAAAGGTGAATATTTAATACAGCACATACTGATTGAAACTGTAGACTCATTTAAGGACCTGGTTATATGGGTAGATTCAGCTATATGTTTTTCTAATTATATCAACCAATTGGTTAATGACAGTTATAGAACTATAGGTTGTATAAAAAAATGTATAAAGTCTAGGAAATCAAAAATGTAGAGGTCATTGTTTGTAAGCTACATTACACCCAAACTGAGTATGGAACAACAATATGGAAACCCTATAAGAAAACAAGCATGTCTAAACTGGAAAGAGTACAGCAGAGATATACCAAGGGCATCCATGGACATGAACATTTAAGTTATTGTGAAAGACTAAAATATCTGAACTTGTGCAGTGTTTCTTACAGACATCCAAGAGATCTTATTCAAGCATACAAGGTATTTAGAAACAACTACCTCTGGGAATGTTTGGGGTTATCAAAAAGTACTAGAGAATCATCAGACAACCTATGTAGAAGATTCTATAGGAATGAGAAGTGTACCAACTGTTTCTTTGACAGAGTAGCTAATGCATAGAACAGACTACCAAATTACATTAAAGCAAGTACTAATTTTGATAGTTTTAAGAACAGCCTGGACACTTATTATAGAAACAAGGGTTTTGGTATCTTGGCGAGCTAGAAGGGCATTAATGCCCGTGCTTGAAATATTTGTATGTAAGTATTTCTCTTGATCAGATTGTCTGCTACAGACATGAGAACCAGACACAAAACTGTCTACCAGAAAAAAGCCTTATAATATTCAATATTATTTTCTATTTACTTGCTTCTCATAGATCTTACTAGATTAACCTAATGGCTTTAATCCAGTCATTCCTTTATACAGCAGTGAGAAAAATGACATTTTTTCTTTTGTCATGCTCCTTTAAGCAGACCTTTTTTTACACTGGAGTGCCAACATTTCTTAAAACTCAACAAGGAAAAGGACAGAAGTGAGAAAGAAACAAAAAGGAAAAAACAGGAGCAACTACTTATACTAGTATCCCCATTACACACAGTTTTTTTTGATAATTTTAACATGCAAAGAAAATCATGTACCACTTATATAGTACTATTAATAAAATATTGTTTCACTTAAAAACTTTCTCCCTCCTCTTCTCCTCTCCCGAGTATTTTTCCGAACATTAATGACGTGAAGTAGGATATATGCTTTAGAGTTCCCTACAAGTTTAAAAAAGTCCAAAAAGTCCAATATTTCCAGATTTTATTGTTCTATTCCTGTTAATCTCCTTCTCCCAAACCCTGTCTGTGCTTCATTTCCAATGTAGTCTCGATTCTGCTAGTCAACTTTTGTGCCTTCGTCCCTCTCTCAAGCATTTTCCATTGAAACACTGGAAAAGGTTTCACTGGCACAGCCTTTCTGTGGTCTTTATTACCAGAAGAACAAGAAGCACTCTTCTTCTGTTTCACAGCTCATTTTTTGCTGGACAAACATTTGTATTTCTTCTTTAGCATGTACTTTAACAAAAAAATGATTTGGTTCCTCCAGGAAAAAAAATATTTTGAAGATGGCTGGGTACAGCAGGCTGAATCTTACACCTTCTCCTTGACATTCCCTGAATAACAGAATGAATTTACTCCTTTTCTGCCTGGTGTACAATGAGTAGTCTATCTACAAACACTCTGCTGTCTCCCACTTTCACTATTTGTCCTTCTGCCACAGTTTTGTCAGAATCAACTCCTTCTGCTGCTAAGAATACATCTTTACTATTAAAGGTCTAGGCTGTCTTCTTATAGGCAGGTTTGGAGCATACACACAATGTGCCCTTTCAATTAACAATTCCTGCTGTGGAATACCAGTCCTGTTTCTTATTTGTGCTTTCAAAAAATTAATACAGTCTGTTCCTTCCAGCTTCGCAGGTGCAGCAGAAATTCTCAGGTTTTCCTTACATGTTCTGTCCTCTGATTCTATTATTTTTTTAAACATCTCCTCTTGTGCAGTCTCATATTCAAGCCAGCATTTTCTTCATTTCAGTCTCTGAGTTTTACAGTTTTATCACCTTATCTAAACATCTGTTTAAAGCTTCTTCCATTTTTCCAGCCTTGTATGTTTGAGTTGATATACTCCATCAGTGTTATCTTTGTGCAGTTGACTTATACTTTCCTCTAGGTTACCGGAAGACATGGTTGGAGATTGCACTGCTTTTGCTGAACAGCTACGGTACTTCTGCAGTGTTTGTCACCTTTTGTTGCTGATTTTTCTTCAGAGCCTCCGTTTCATTTTTTTTCTGGCATCCAGGCAGTGCACTTAATAGCCAGTTACTGAAATTTATCCATAAATCTAAGTTCATTGGCTTTCTCTACTAAAGTTTCTATATTCACAGTGAGAGCGCTACTCAATGCGCAGCCATTTGGCAATCTCAACATTAACTTTTAGCCTTAAGAAAAAGTACACTGGTTATCTTTAAATAAACTAAATTATACACTGTTCCAGCAAATGCACTGATGTACTTGGGTACAAGGAAAGCTACTGTTACTCTTTTCCAACAATTTCAAACTATTTTTTTTTTTTTACTAAGCTGCTTACCCTTATACATTTTAATTTCACATTTCTCTCAGAAAACCATGTGTAGAACTCTTGAGATTTAATGCCTGGACCTGCAGTCAGTTTGTCTCCATGGAAACATAAGAAAAAATGTACAGTTGTGTACTCTTACCATAAATGTAGATGCAAAAGTGTATTCACTGTTGCAGTCATCACATTTGGGTTATCTGCCTGCAGGTAGCTCTCAGCCGGCCTGAATACCAGAGTCGTGAATTCCTGCATCGGACGCTGACTCTCCTTCCATGACGTCAGGTTGTCAGGGGTATAAAACATGCAGCCGACGCAATTACATCAATTTTTCTTGCCCCAGATGTCAGGTGCCCCACAATGGGAAGCAATTATATGTTAAGGTAAACCCCCATCTAAAAGCAAATACACCAAAAAGCATAACTACACAAAACAAAAAGGAGAGGTAGAGCCAAGAGAAGTCAGGGGGCTGGAGGGAGGGTAACCAGGACTGCAACAGTGAATACACTCGAACATCTATATTTATGGTAAGTATACACAATTGTATTATGTTCTTCGTGTTTCACTGTTGCAGTCATCACATTTGGGTTGATTCCCAAAGCTCAGGAAGGGAGGAGGAAGTCAGAGAGCGTCAGGGCCAGCTATTAAACCCTGCAAGACTGCAGTGGCAAAGCCAGCTCTGGATTTGGAAAAAACAGGCATTTGGTAATGTTTGGTGAAGTTATGTACAGAGCTCCAGGTAGCAGCTTCTAGGATGTCCCTGGTAGAGGTAGATGCAGCCCTGGTGGAATGTGATCTTATCCCCTGTGGGGTAGGTTTTCCATGGTGCTTATACCAGAAATGAATGCAATGGGCTATCCATTTAGAAATGGTTTGTTTGGAAAAGGCCTTCCCCTCTGCTCCTGCAGCAAAACCAACTAGCAGCTGTTCAGAAACGGTTTGTTTGTAAATGGCCTTCACTTCTGCTCCTGCAGCAAAGCCAAGTAGCAGCTGTTCAGATTTCCTGAGAGGCTTAGTCCTGTCCAAATAAAGTCTAAGTTGTCTGTGCACGAAGAGTGCGGTATTAGTTCTCCTTTGTTTTGTGGATTCGGGAAAAAGGTGGGCAAATGAATGGACTCAATTTAGGGCCACACTAGACACGACCTTGGGCATAAAGGAAGGATTGGTCCTGAGAGAAACCCTGTCTGCATGGAAGATAAGGGCTCCACTGCCATGAGGCCCTGTAATTCAGACACTCTTCTTGTTTAAGTGATGGCTAGAAGGAAGGCTGTTTTCCAAGAAATTAATTTCAACTCTGCAGTTGCAGCTGGCTCAAAGGGAGGGAGAGTCAGCTTTTTCAATACAAAGTTAAGGTCCTAGGCTGGAGTAGGGGCTCTACTGGTGGGGTCTTAAATTTTTGGGCCCTCTGAGGAATTGCTTTAGCAGGGGGTGAGAGAAGAGGGGTGATTCAGTATTATAACGTGCTGAAAAGGCAGAGGCATGAATTTTAGTTGACAAGAAGGATATGCCCTTGTGGAGCATTTCTGTTAAGTACTGAAGTATATGAGGTAAGCTGGGCACCATTGTGCCCATCCCCCCCCCCCCCAGGTCTGGATCCAGGAAAAGTACCTTTTCCACTTCTCAGCATAGGATTTTCTAGTACTAGGCCTCCATGCCTCCAGAATGACATCTAGCACTTGCATACTGAGGGGTGCTATTGGAGAGCTCAAGGAATTAGCCAGGCTGCAAGATTCAGGGTTTGAAGCGGAGGATGCAGAATCTGGCCCACCTGCTGGGAGAGCAGGGAAGGGGTCTGAGGCAGGTGCCATGGGTCCAGCAGTGTCATACTGTGCAAGAGCGGGTACCAATGCTGGCGTGGCCAATCTGGTGCAATCAGTATTGTCCCTGGCTTGTTCTGCTTAATCTTTAGCAGAACCTTCGAGAGGAGAGGCAGAGGGAGAAAGGCATAAATAGAGGCTTTCCCAGGTAAAGGATAGGGCATCCACTTTCCAAGCTTAACTGTGGGAGGTCCTTGTGCAGAATTTGTTCAATTGGTAGTTCTGAGGGTAGGCAAACAGGTCCATCTCTGGAGTCCCCCATTTGTTCAAGAGGTTGAAAACTTTTGGTTCCAGTTTCCATTCGTGTGGGTCCATGAGATTTCTGCTTTTGTCATCTGCCAGAGAGTTTAGCTTGCCTGGCAGGAATTGAGCCTGTAAGTGCATTTGGTAGCTCAAGGCTGTGTTCCACAGGGCCATGGGCAGTCTGCAGAGAGGGTACGAGTGGGTTCCCCCCTGCTTGTTAATGTGCCACATAACTGTGGTGTTGTTTGTCGTTACCAATAATTGTCCTGGAAGGATGTGGTCCTTGAAGGCTGACCGTGAATTCTGTACAACTAACATTTATTTATGGCTGATATGCATCTGTCTCGCTTTCCATTTGTCCTGAATGCACTGCCCTGCCAAGTGAGGCCCTCATGCATAGTCTGATGCGTCTGTTAGGGTTTGGGTGGCAGGGGGTAGAGTGAAAAGGAGCCCCTTGTTGTGGTAGCAGGCCTCTACCAAA
>NC_056728.1:1344005727-1344015727 GCF_019279795.1 Protopterus annectens
CGTTGCTTTGTCTCTCTGGTAGGGAGTTGTACTGCTATCTTCGGTAGAGCTCACAAGGCCATCCTCCTCTGGGGAAGGAGTGCTGTTATGCATGTACATACATTTATTGTTCTGTAACCCAGCAAATAATTAATGATGACAGACATGAGCCTGCTGTACTGCTTACTGCCAGGTTCAGAATTCCATCACAGTACAGCTTAGCTTCACCAATTACATGCAGGCTTAGTTCTACTGCCATATTGTACGGTACAATTCAATACATTATATAGTATTTCGAGTGTAAGCTGGAACTTCATATGTGTTTCTATATATTTTACGAACAACATCCATCCGGCCATATGCATGTTGTTCCGTCCTTTACCTTGACCGTGTGTATTTGTCCGTCCAGCTACGCTAATGTCCACATGTGATGTCCCAGTTTCCCCTTCTTTGCCTGTAGCACCCTGTTAGGACGTCCTGTTTGTTAGGCACCTGTTCCGCTATATGTGATCGACTTCACAGCAAAGTTAATCATCGATGCGGTGGTCCAACGACGCGACTTGTCCACATGTGTACAGTTATGTGCACCGTGTCGTATGCAAACCTAGATGGTTTGGACGGGTACATACTACATGCCGGATGTACACATTCTGCTGACACATTCACATGCAGCCATTTACATATCTGTACCTGCGGTGGGTTGGGGACATGTGGGATAATGATTTTCCGCGTGGCATTGCCTAACACAAACATCTTAACACAGTTCAGGTATGCACATTGTGTGTGGTTGTATAGCTGCACACGGATGCTAGCAGGTTTGGGTGCAGGGGTATACATGGGTGTGACTGACATGTACAATGAGGCTATTGTGTGGTACATCCGAATGCATGGGTTCTGTTTCTGGATATTACACTTCATCATACACCATCCAGTGTATGTAACAGAGACGTTGCTGGGTCTGGGATATGTTGCTATGCACATGTTTGCCTGTGTTTGAGGTATCTTGCTTCCTTACTGTTGTTATGTCAGCACAGCTACCCGGATTTGTACTGTCACTACTGCTTGTGACCATTATGGTTGGCACCTTTTCCAATGCCCATAGTGGGGCATGTTATGTGGGCACTTCGAAATTTGCAGGACTACACATACTCAGGGCTAGTGCAGTTGACAGAACTTCACTTGTTTGCCATACTATGAGCTTATTCTGTAAGCGTTTGGGTTCCTTATTTATTTTCTTATGCCATGTCTGTGTTCCATATCGTAATGTATATGTTTTATGCTACTATTTACATGTATATTGCGAGAATTTGCGTGGCAGGGGATCGGAGGTCATTTTCCATTTTTACGATTGTTGCAGGGACACGACTGTCCAATCAGGGACTGTCCATGGCACATTGGGACAGCAGGTAACCCTGGTGACCATGCCCATGTCGCTACTGGGGTTTCCACCTTTTCCATTTTCCGATATGGGATATTTCCGGGACTCACATCTGACTTTACAGGCCGACACATACAAACGGTCACTATATAGCATGGAAATTCACTTGCTTGCCTAAATAATATGCTTATTATTGTGGCAATTTCCTTGCTTATTCTGTTTATTGTGTCATTTAGGTATTTCTGTTACAGAAATAACCAATTCATGCTACCATTACATTAAATACGGGATATCATTGTGTCCTACAATCGTAGCACGCCAGCCATTTCTAATACGTTTCTTCGGGACAAAACTGTCCATGGAGTGACTGCCCCAACCAAAGTGGGACAGGTGGTGACCTTAGTCGCTGCTCCTATGTCGGTGCGGCGCTGACATGCAGCTGTCGCCTTCTCTGAGTGTAAACACTGACAGTGCATTGCGGACGAACGCGGTCTTATGCGTATCCTTTACTCCTTGGACGGGTACAGTTATGCCTTCGTGGCTTCTATTTGCTTCTCCATTAATTTGGGACGGGGACTATGTTGCATACTGTACATGCGTTTCATTCTGCACAGGACCTGGCTGCTGCCATTACTATTGTGGGCGGACCATGGCTGTCAGCACATTAGGTTGCTCACCTCATGCTGGCTTAGACACGCCTCCAGACGCATCCTACCTGGGCTCGCTCACGTACACTACGCACGTGTCTGTGATTCCGGTGCACTCTCATTATTATGTATATGGCGCTACTGCGCCGGATATTCCATGCACCGCCGGCGCAGGCCTTACGCCGGCCTTGCGCCGAGCTTCATGAATCCCGGGGAAAGTCTACAGAATTAACTGCTATCTGGCATAACTGTAGTTTATGAAATTGTATTAAAATAATCAAATTTATTCATTAAATATCAATACACAGTATAACTAAAATTACATGTGACACCTAATAACACAGTATACCTAAAATTACATGCAACACCTAATAAGGAAGTAATCTGTTCTTCTTTTTCCTGGTTAGGGGTCACCACAACAGATCACCTGTCTGCTCATGATTGGCAGTGGAGTTTTACAGTGTCGAGTTGCCAGCCCGGTGCCCAACCTTCCACAGAAGGCACACTCACACCTAGGACCAATTTAGAGTGTCCAATCCACCTACACCATGTCTTTGAGATGTGGGAGGAAACAAGAGCACCCAGAGGAAACCCATGCAACCACAGGGAGGACATGCAGACTCCACACAGAAGGCACCCCAGCCGAGGATCGAACCAGAGAACCTCTTGCTATGAGGTGACAATGCTAACCACTGCACCACCATGGCCACCCAAGGAAGCAATCTGTTCTAATTCATCATAAAGACTTTCAAATCACATTGTACAGAAAAAGGTTCTTTTTTTAGCATATGATGTTTTGCAAGCACACAGATGCTAAAAATCAAATAAAATTAAATTTGCAGAAAATTGCAAAAACAAATGTTCTAGGATAACAGGTTATATATTTCATCAGAAACATCAGTATTGCACTGTATTGCTTATCCGAGAAGTTTACATGAAGTTTTTGATTGTGTGTGTGTGTGTGTGTGTGTGTGTGTGTGCGTGTGTGCGTGCGTGCGTGCGTGCGTGTGTGTGTGTGTGTGTGTGTGTGTGTGTGTGTGTGCACTCCCTGGCATCAATCTCTTCTCTCTCTCTCTCTCTCTCTCTCTGATAAGTGAAATCACTCATTTGATAAATAAGGTCAAATGATGCATTCTGTTGAACGACTCCTAAAACAACAGTCAGTCTTACTAAACATCTATGTTAAACTTAAACAATGATCTTTTTTTCTATGCCTAATTTAAAATACTGCCTTGAATGACTGTACCACTTCCTTGTGAGTTGTTGGGGCAAAGTGCTATTTAACATTTAGTAATAAAGCCCATAGCGGATTTCTTTTAAAAGGTAAAGTCCTATTTGCAATCTATGCTGAAATGTGATCCAAAAGCAATGTGGTATCTCACCCCCAACACAGATGAATGCACATGCAAATGAGGAAATTATGCAGCTGCTGCAAGGCCTACTACTAATTTTTAGAGTAATGTTAGCCACTATTACTAATCTCTGAACAGCCTGTTTGTCCACCCCCACCCCAGCTTTGGAGAAACTAGTGAATCCTCATAGTATCATCTATGAGAGAATGGTTTCCAGCAGTCCTAAGAAATGCGTAAAAGTAACTAAAGGATTATAGAGTAAACTCAAGAGCCTGAGAGATGAACTGAGAAACTGGACACTTGGATAATTTTAAATGTTCTTCATGAGATCACTGTTGCAGTTTTCTTCACAAATGAGACTTATCTACCAGGATGTCTGAATGTCCAGCCAGTCTATAAAGCTCAGCCTTGAACATTGTACATCAGCCCTTAGTAAAAGTGAATGTGCTAGTATAAACTGGACATGTGGACTCAATAAAACTCAGAACTTTCTTTCAGATTATCCATGTATGCAGACTTCTGTCAGCATTGTGAACAGTCATCCATTACAGTTGGCTGCAGCATTAAGGACTCTGGCAGCTAAGTACCCCATTGGAACCCTTCCTTTAGTTGAAAAAACACATAAATCTAGCATAGAGGTGTTTGATGGTAACTAAACATATACCTCTCTCATCTGGTCTGAGATGGTTAAGTATTGCCAAAGAGCCTTTACAGCCCCTGAGCTGCTCTTTGTTTCTCCTAGGCCTTCTAATATGACCCCTTTGGAGGCCATTTTGCATAAGGATTCCAGTATATCCAACAAGACTGACCATATGTCTGAGGTAACCTTGAAGGGAGAACTGTGGGTAGTTTTAATGAGGGAAATGTGGAATTCATAATTGCCTTATTTGTGAAGATGTCCTGGGTGCTTTAATGCAGGTTACAGCTTCCTCTTCCACTTTCAGGACCATATGTTTTGATGCTCCATATAAACATACACTGAAAATGAAACATTTCTCCACCCACTACTTCTGTTTCCAGTCAGGAAAAAAAAAAAGAAAGATGACAGGTATAGTTTTGTTGAAGGTATTTTCAAAGCTCTTTCAAAGTAGTCAACCTTTATAATCTATATCTGCTTTTACTCTTGTGAAAATGAAAATAGACTTCTCTTTCTCTGTGGAGGAAGATGTCTCTGATTCAGACCACAGTGAGGTGCTTCTTATATTTCTTCTCCCTCAGGATTTGAATCAGATGCTGATGATACATTATCCTCTGATTCTCAAATGAGGAAATTGCTTTTAGAGACACTATTGCCAAAATGAAGGACTGCTTTAAGTGAAAGGGCAGATAGGCCTCTAACTTATGAACAATAACACTTCTAAACGTGTTGCTAAAAATCTGGTGTTAGGGGCATTAGAAGGTGCTTTTCTTGCTGCTTCCTTGTCCCTTCAAGTACAATCTTCAGCCCCCTTAAAAGGTCAGATAGGTTATACTAATGATTACATTCTTTCCAAACTGTTAATTTAACAGTTTGCCGATTACATAACTAATTTACAATTACCTAGCTATACCAATCCAGCACAATTAGAGCTGGAACCTAAAATGTAAGCTCCTTCTGCATGTCTATTAATATTCATGCTATATATATATATATATATATATATATATATATATATATATATATAGGTCCCCTTCAGTCAATCGAACGTTTACAAGTTCGAACCACATATGACCAAGACCATATGTTCGATCGGACTGAATGGAGATCTCCGTACAGAGCGGAAAGGGAAGATTTCCCATTTCCGCAATGTAGTGCGATCTCGGAGTTGGCATATTTAAGTTAGGGGGTGCAGGGGGGTGCAGGGGGGCATAGCCCCCCTGCTATAGATGTTTAGTTTTGTGTTTTTTTGTTTTATGAGTTTTTATTTCAGTGTTCGAACTTGTATGAGTTTGAACATAGTCTCGGCCATATGTGGTTCGAACGTGTAAAAGTTCAATCTACTGAAGTAGATATATATATATATATATATATATATATATATATATATATATATATATATATATATATTTATCACAGGATCATCATAGGATCATAGGAGATTACTAGGCTAATGGACCTGGGGCCCTTACAAGCTTAACTAAAAGTTTATCTACAAAAAAGAAACCTCAATCAGCACCTCTCCCCTCTGTCGATGAGGGACACAGGTGGAAACTCTGGGTCAAGTTTGTGGTTTCCCATCCACTCATCAAGGTTGCGCTTGAAGAGGGTCAGTGGTCTATTTTGTTTGACGTGTATTAGCAGTCTATTCCAGAGATGAGGCAACCTCTGGGAGACAAACCTGCCTCCTAGCAGGTTTTGTTAATGTCACATATTAGATGTAAGCCTTTTGATTGGGTAATGCGAGAGGTGTTAGTCTTACAGATATGGAGCATCTCTAGTAGAGAAGGGTCTGAGATTGCCTTGTAGGCGAGACACAGATCACCTCTGAGCAATCAGTACGATACCGAGTAGAGTGATAGTGATTTGAACCTGTCCACATAGGACAGATGATGGAGGCCATGGATTCTCTTTGTGAGGTATTTCTGTGGTCTTTCAAGTTGGTGCAGTTGTTTGGCCTAATGACGGAAAATACAGAGAGGTAATAACCTCCTTTTTTCTGGATGGAATCCCTTTACTAATGAGATGAACCAAGTAAAAGGCTTTTCTGACCACTGCAGCTACAAGATGGTCAAATGTAAGATTGTTGTCAACCTGTGTGCCCAGGTCTCTCACCACAGGTTGTGTGCTTAGGGGGTTGCCGTTGATGTGGTAATCAGTAGGAGGCCATGTTTTTGCCCAGTGGTATGATAATACATTTTTTGTATTTAACTTAAGGTTATGACTTTGGCACCAGTCATTTGTTGCTGTGAGACCCTCTTGAAGTATATTAACATTATTTGGGGAGTCAATGACAGCACCCAACTTACAGTCATCTGCAAACTTGGTCAGCCACAGGCCTTTTGTCTTTGCCTGGACCTCTGAGAAGTAGATGCCAAACAATAGGGGTCCCATGACAGATCCCTGGGGGACACCACTAATGACAGGTCTGCTGTTAGAGTTGGTGGCACCTATTTTGACCTTATGGGTCCTATCGATGAGCCAGTTGGCCACCCACCTGATGAGATAGGGATTTACACCAAGTTGTGTTAGCTTTTTGATGATGCCTGAGTGGGGGATTGTGTCAAAGGCTTTGGCCAAGTCAAGGTAAGTTGTATGTACTGACTTTCCCTCATCCAGTGCCTTGGTGACAGTCTCAAAAAAGTCAACCAGTTTCAACAGGCAAGATCTGCCCTTGACATATCCGAACTGGGTGGGGTCAAGTGCTTGGAGAGTGCCTATATCCTTGTTTATGAGATCCATAATAATATGCTGCATGGCTTAACACATCAGACTTGTCAAGCTAATGGGGCGATAGTTTCCAGGGTCAGTAGTGGCACCAGTGTGCAAAGGGATGACAGTGGCAGTTGTCCACTCTGCTGGAATGAAGCCTGTACTTGGGCTATGGCTGAATAGGGTTCTCAATGGCAAGGCTAGTTCTTTCTAGCGATGTTGCAGAATACAGCCCTGGATACTGTCAAGTCCCATGGAAGCCATGTTATTTGCCTTGGATAGGGCCTTTAACACTTGATCTATGGAGATGTGAGGTGAGGGACAAGTATTGGGGATGTCGAATGGGCCTTTGGAGGGGGACAGGTGGGTGAAGGTTGCACTGAACCTATCTACTAGCAGGTTGGCTAAGTTAACAGAATCAGGGTAAGTGGTAACATTAGGAACTAATTCGGAACAAACCTGGGCTTTGCCATAGAGGTTTCTGATATAACTGAAAAAGGCTTTGTGGTTAGCCTTTGTTTCAGAGGCTAGTTTTGATTCATAATTGGCTTTGGTGGTTTTCACTAGTGATCTAATTTGCTTCTTGAGGCTAAGGAGGGACTTTTTCCAAATGGGAATTTGTGCCTTTTTACCCCTGGACAACAGTTTCTTCCTTTTGTTGTAAAGCCTGTTGACAGAGGATGTCCACCAGACAGGTTTGTGTTTCCTTGAGGAGCAGGTTTTAGTTCTGTTGGGTATGGCTGAGTCCATGCAGTTGTACAGGTGCTTGTATACTGCACTGGCATACTGTTCAGCATAGTTGTCTGCATCATCTGTGGGGGGCGGTGGTGTGTAGCTATTTATACCCTCCCTTAGAAGGTTGTAATCAGTTTTTGAGAAGTTTTTTAGCCTGGTTATGGCTGGGAGGGTTGGAGACGATAGACACTTCGAATGAGACAGACCAATGGTCTGATCTCACCAGGGAAGAACTTATTATGGGAGTGGTGCAGCAGTCACCCATGTTGGGGAGTACCAAGTGTAGAATGCTATCTCACCTTGTGGGGGATGAGACAAGCGGGTCTAGTGCATTAGAACTGATGAAGTCAAGGAATCGTTGGGTGAGTGCATTACAGCAGGAATAGTTCACCAAGTTTATGGTGGGGTAGTTGAAGTCACCAAGGATCAGGGTGTTAGAGGGTACCTTGATGGAGTCAAGTAGGTCCAGGTAGGAGGAGTGGGTGTCCTGAGTCATGGAGGGGGGTCTATAGCTGGCTATAACTTGGATGGGTGTCTTGCCTATTGTCACTTGCACCTGGAGAAGTTCTAGTGCATCATGCTGGCAAACCAGTCTGGAGGTATGCCTGATTTTAAAGAAAATATAAACTCCACCACCCCTAGTCTTCACAACATGATTTTTGGGTTGGAATGTGTGGAATGAGGCAGTGGTGCTCTCTGCAGCCTTGAACCAAGTTTCCTTGGTCGCACAGATGTCAGCGTCTTCCAGTCCTAGGAGAGCCTTCAGTGAGTGCATTTTAACGTTAAGGCTCCTAGTGTTAAACAGCATGGCCTTCAATTTGTTTTTTGACAGATCTTTTATGCTAGAGAAGGCACAATAGGGGAGGCAAGAGCCTTGGCCAGAATCCTGAATCCCAGGGGTGACAAGTGGAGGCCATCATTGGCAAAACATCGAGGCCTGTCAGCCATATTACTCCAGGCAGACAGATACTGGATCCCCCTGGAATGACACCAGAAACTAAGCCAGTTGAAGTTGATTATTTTTTGCTGGTATTGTGTTATCATTCTTGGTAATGGTGGGATGCTGCTTAGGGCTAGGCTCATACCTTTCTGGGACACATAATCTGACAGCTCAAGCATGTCTCTCTTCATATAGTCCAGGGAGGTACGTCTCAAGTCATTCACACCAGCATGAATAATGACAGAGTCATACTTGTACCTATTGTGAAGAGACTTAAGTGTGTGTGTGATGTGATTCTAGCACCTGACAGACAACTGACCGTGATCTTCTCCTTGTTGAGCCTGGTGAGGGGGACATTGATGTATCACACAACTCAGTTGGCAGTGATCAGTATGTTTGGTTTATTGTTGTGCTTTATGGGCTGCATGAGTTTATGGTTATGTCTTATGGACTGTGTTTGTGAGACACTGGTGTGTTGTCTGCTGTCTGTAATGTGTTTGGTGTTGTATGTGGAATGTTTGTGAGTATGCCTTGGAGGCCTCTGCTGTTTAGGTAAGTTTTAGTGGACCTCTGTATAGGTGTGTGTGTGTTGTGCTTGACTATGTGATGTGGGTGGTGTGGTGTTTGTGCTGGCAATTTCCTCTTTGTCAGGAGTACTGACTGTGGCGTGCAAGAGCATGGATTCCGGATTACTGATGTAGATGCATTTCTTGCAAGTAGAAGAATTATGTGCTAGGAGAAAAGGGTTGTCAGTTAACATGAGGCAGTTACTACACTGTCTCAGTATGCCCATGTCGACCAGGGTGGCAGGAGAAACTGATGGGAATTCTCCAGATATAGTGTTCAGAAACTTGGATTGACTTGGGTAGAGAAGGTTTTGATAAGGGTTTGTCCACAAGAGTATAGACCACAAAAACATTCTTAAATGTAAAATAACTAGCCTGTAGGCCAAGTGCTAAAGCCAAAACTAAGAGGGTTAGAATAACAGACAAATTTAGTTAGGCTGCTAACAAGCAGTAATAAATCCAGCAGAATAAAAGCACTTCAGCACTTAAGCAGCAAGGCAAATAAGGTAATAAAGTAGGAAGAACACAATTACAGTAAAAGCAGCTGAATAAAGTGTAATTTTTTTTTGGTCAAGGGAAGGAACAGCAGATAATTCAAGATTAAAAAACTAAGGGGATTGGCCTTCCCAAATGCTCTCTCTGTACACAGTAGAATGAGCTGATGAGATGGGACTGGGAAAAGTGTCCAAAATCAAAGAAGCAATGGGTAGTCCTACCCAAATGATCACACTGTACTCAGTACAGAAAGCAGATGAGATGAGACTGGGAGGAGTGTCCAAAATCAAATTTACAGCCGGTGCGGGCAATTCCAAAGCCACCAAGTTTAAGAATACAACAACACGAGGGTGAGAAAAACAAAATACACACAACAATAAAAGCAAAATCAAGCAAATCAATAAATGCAGCACAGTTTTGTTCACTGAAACAAATTAAGTGCAACAAAAATATATACTTATAGGATTTCTGTATCCAGATGGCTATCAAATCAGTCACAGCTAGGCTCCAAGGAGCAGCTAAGATACTGATACTGTCTCACAGAATTGTAACTCCTTAT
>NC_056728.1:1344020727-1344103227 GCF_019279795.1 Protopterus annectens
AATTGTGTACTGTTACTATGTACTACAGACCCACACACAAAAATAACAGATCAGAAAAAAATTGGGCAACATGGAAAGAGATGCAAAAGAAAAGTGTGAACAGATAAAGAACCAAAAAAAAAAAAAACTCAGAGGTTATTGAAAGATATATAAAAAATACATTCAAGTGGGAAAGAAAAAAATATCAGATATGGTGTGATATTTAAGAAAACCAAACTAATCAATTCAAAAAGGGCAGCTCAAAAGATATTTGAATAGAAATACAGACAAAGGTATTAGGGTATGGTAAATTTCACAATGCAAAAAATAAGATCACAGAGCTTAAATGTGAATAAAAAATAAGTTTAGTGAATAAAATAATTTGAAATTGAAGTGATAAACCATCTGCAAAGTGAAGGGTTTAATAGGGAATCTCTGATATGGGTAATATTCCCAATGGGCTAATGAGCCCCACATGAAGGAGCAACATGTGGAACAGGATGCAGCTGAAGATACACCACTCAGCGATGTTCTGAACCTTCAGTAGGATACTTGCACAAAAGTCCAGTTAAAATTCATAGCAAAGAGTGTAAACTCTGACATAGGTAATATTGCAACATTATGGACCAATGACACCTCTGATGGGGAGCAACAGATAACGTAGGATGTATCTGAAGAATATATTGTCAAGGACAGTGTTCTGGAACCTTCTGTAGAAGTAAGAGAACTAGAAAGAAATAGAAAGCAAAGAAGATGATCTCATTCCAGAAGAAAATGACCATGCACTATCCCCAATTTCTCTGTAACCTGATTCCTGACTCATCTGTCAAACACCCACACTCTTCTTCACTCTCCCTAATTAAATGTTCACCCTCAGTTACAACACAGTGTACCTCATCCTGCCTCACATGGTAAAAAAAAAAATTGTGTATGCGTAGATTATTTTCTGTCTGATATACTGAATATCTTGCTATGCATCTAAGTCTTTCATAATATATAGCCATATATTGTCAATGTTACTTCTGACTCTTATGTCGTTACTCTTGTATATTGTTATATACTGTAATTAACTTTCTAAACAAATTCTTTATTATGTATATTGTTTTTGGAGCTTTTCTCTCTGGACCTCCACTGAAAATGGGCTCACACCAACCCAGTGGACTTTCCTGGTTAACAAAACCAAATAAAATAAATAAATAAATAGATAAATAAATAAATAAATAAATCAATAAATAAATCAATAAATAAATCTAAGTGAAGACCTGCTTGCTTTAATACATATGGATAGACATATTAAGATAGACAAAAGAAATAGATTACTTAAAGTAAAAGAACCATAACATTAGAAGACGGGTAAAACAGATGAATGTAATGATCAGAACTATTAAGATAGACTCGTGATATAACAGAAGTAAATATGATATATTACTCACTTAAAAAGTCTCTGGTTATCCCCATGCACCAATCCCGACTAGTAACCCTCCTTTTTACCTCCCCTTCCTCTCTCCTCCCCTGCCTCACACCATCTGATCATTGCATTCCTTCCTCTGCAGGGTCTGGCTCACCCTTTACCCTCCCCTTCCCTCCTCACTTAATCTCTCAGACCTCTTATAACATGCTTATCTACCTCAATTCATCTCAACTCCAAATACATATCCAACTGACTTGCACCTAGCTTCCTCTCACCACCACATATACTACTCACTCAGTCCCCTCTCTTACTCCTCTATCTTCCCCTTCCATCTCATTATCCCTTTTAGCTTGTTTCACCTTTGTGTGGAGCATCTGCTTTATATCTGTTTGAGTTTAGTGCAATATTTTTATATAAGATTTAGGTATATGAGTTTAGAACAGTATCCATTAGAGCTTATTACTATCTGTATATGCATCTTACCTTTATTCCTAGCCTCTAGCTAGATATTGATATATCTGTTCATTACTATGTTTCATAGTGTATGTATAGCTAATGTTTGCTGCAGTATGTATTATTTGCTATTGTATGTATATTCAATTGTTCTTCATGTACTCTGCTGCTCATTTATTATTCTGTGGAGCTTTTCTCCCTGGGCCTCCACTGAAAAAGGACCTGTGTCTAGTTGGAATTTCCTGGTAAACAAATGTAAATAAATAAATAAATAAAAATAAATAAATACTGTGCAGCCAAACTAATATCAGACAAGGTGTTACCACAAAATGTAGAGCAAGAAAGATAATGAAGGGAAGAAGTAGAAAGCCACAATGGAAGACTCAAAGAGAGTAATCTATAAACAACTATAAAGCATGGATTGCGCAGTGGTGCAGCGGTAGTGTTGCCACCTCACAGTAAGAGGTGCCCTGGTTTGATTCTTGGCAGGGGTGGCTTCTATGCAGAGTACGTATGTCCTCCCTGCATTTGTGTGGGTTTCCTCTGAGTGGTCTGCTTTTTTCCCAAATTACAAAGACGTGTCTGGAGCATTTCTCCCTGCGTCTCTGCTGAAAATCGGCTTTGTTCCAAGTCGGACTTTCCCAGTTAACAAATGTTAAATAAATAAAACTAAGACAAGACCAATGTTAGAAGAATTCAAAAAAAGTGAACAGACTATCAAAAAATCTTAGAAAGATAGACACAGTAAAAGCAAAACAGACTAGGATTTGTCATACACTATTTCCACTAAAAATATCACATCAACATGCACACAAAAGGTAGATTTTGAAGAAACATTTATGAAGACTCTGTTGAACATAACAAAAATGTCAAATGGAAAGAAGAATTAAATAATTAATTAATTATCCACCTAGTGGATAACAAACTGGCTCACAGACAGGACCCAGGAAGTTAGATTTGGGGAGTTCACCTCTACAAAGAGGCCAATCACAAGTGGAGTCCCTCTGGGATCGGTCCTTGGACTGCTCCTTTTTGGCATTTAGTTCTCTGAAGACAAGGCCAATGTCAATGGTCTCTGGATGACTAAATTTGCAGATGATTGCAAATTAGGAGCTGTCATTAAAACCTGCACTGACACAAATGTTCTCCAGGAAGGGCTGACACAGACAAACAACTGGTGTCAGAGCCATGGACTAAAACTAAATACTAAGAAATGCACAATAGTATCCTTTGGGAAGTAATCCATCCCTGGTAACTATCATATTGACAACACACCCCTTAGAGTTGACCCAGTAGTCATGGACTCAGGGAAACACATAGATAGTAATCTAGTCTTTAACCATCACATGTGTACAGTAGTGATGAAATTATTCTATGTTGTGGAACTTATAATCAAAGGTATGGCATCGAAGTCCAAGGAATTCATTGTTCCACTGTATTCAGCATTCATCAGACCCATCAGTGATTACAATTCCCCCTTTGATATGTACCTAACCAGGCATATCCAACAATTAGAACATCCACAGAGGTTCCTCACTAAAAGTAAGTAAAATGTCCTATGCATACCACCTTAAAGCCCTATCCCTAACTATATTGTGCCTTCTACAGACTTTTGAGGGGAGAACTATGCCTGCCCTACATGGCATTGTCAGACCCCACTCTGATGGACCTCCTGCATATCCACAAAACAAGCAGCACCAGAATTGCCCATTCTAAAGACTTAAACCTTGCCTGTGATATAAATAGGACCTGCTAGAGAGAGAGGAATGTATCCCAGTGACTACCTTGTCTCTGGAATAGGCTCCCCATCCATGTGAAGCAGAGTTCCTCCCTAACCCAATTCAAGTGCAACTTGGACAACTGGATGGGGAACAGGAAACTCATCCCTGGTTTGGCACCTATGTCTCTAATGTATAAATTGTTCATCTCCCAGGCCCCTGATTGTAAATTTGTCATCTCCCAAGCCCCTGCTTATACTTATCAAGGGTATCAGTACTTGCCAGAGATTTGGGATGTATGGCTAGGTTTAAAAAGGACCTTGTGGTCGTTAGCCTAGTAAACACCTATGAACTTAGGAACCTATAAAAGAAACAGTAATAAGCCAAGGACTAATATAGAGGATATGAAATGGGATGAAGTTACAGTCAGAGAAACTGAGGCAAAATTAAGGAAAACCTTGATCCAGATGTAGTACCTAACTTCTCATTAAAGGTATTAACATCTTAACACAAAGATTTAGCCCCGAGTACAAATTACTTATATGCACATCCCAGATTCATGCAATCCTGGTTAACAACAGGAAAGTGATACTCCTCCTTAAAAGTGAACTTGCAAGTCATCTTAAGATCTATAGAATAATATCTTGGCTTCCGAAAATATATAAATTATATACTAGAACTGATGCCGAATTTATAAGATGGTGATGTCATTTTGGCTCCAATTCTTAGCATTGTGATTGGTAGGTGATGTCATTTTGGCTCCAATTCTTAGCATTGTGACTGGTCAATTTGTACTATAAATATAGTATGCACTGTTTTGTTAAATATGAGGATCTGAGGAAGCATTTGTTTTATGCGAAAGCACTTGTCTTATATGTTTTCAAAATACTGTTTTTATTAAAGTGGAGTAAATTTAGCCGTGGTTATCCAGCTGTTTTTTTATGAAGATTTACTTTCTCTATCTGGATATTCAGTCTGCACTGGTGAGTTTTTTCTTTACGAATAAGTCAGAAAGCAACTGAAAGTGTCAAAAATATCTTTCAACTGTCCAGATTTTTACAGATTTTTGCCTCGTATTTTTTGTCTGTTCTCATAACATTTGTGATTTTTCTGGATTTTTGTGGCAAATGAGTGAGGATTGACTTTACTAAATAATGATAAGCATTTGAGTTTCAGACTTCATATCCTTCAGAAAAATGCATAGTAACAAAATTCCTTTTATTCTAGCTACTTTGTAAGTTTATAAGAGCAATATTTAAAATCTGTCCCTTTTTTGAGGCTTTGCCCTCCCACCATTATTTATTGCTTTGTCCAGATTTTTTTGTGCTCAGAGGTTGAGAGCTATGCCAAAAACAAAAGTTGTTGTGTCTTTTGGCTTTACCTGGTTAGGGGTCGCCACAGCGGAACTCCGGTCCGCTAATGATTGGCAGTGGATTTTTACATGCCGAGTTGCCAGCCCTGACACACAACCTTCAACGAAGGCATGCCCATTCATGCATGTCTTCACACAGAAGACGCTCTAGCTGAGAATCGAACAGGACAACGTCTTACTATGAGGCGACAACGCTACCGCAGCACCACCACCGCAGTCAACTATGCCAAAAACAAAAGAAAGAATGTAAAAAAAAAAAAGACCAGCGGAAAAAGGAAGAAAAGAAGAAGACGACCCAGAATATAGTGGCAAATGTAAAAAAGTCCTACCACAGCCGTATGTTGACCAAGATTTGAAGCAGGAATGGTTAAAGACAGGTGAATTTAAAACAAAAGATTTAAGGTTAATGATTCTGTAAGTCAGGTCTAGAAACATTTGCATATCTCATTGCTGGTTGTGATGCACTCATGGCCAAGGGTCTATATACTGAAAGGCAAAATAATCTGGCAAGATGATTGCATTGTGCAAACACTACAATAAAGAAGTAACTGAGAAACACTGGAAACACGAACCGCAAAACATTATTTGGCAATCATAAAGTTCATATCATATCGGATCCCCAACTACCAACAGTTAAGAAAATAGATGCAAGAAAACCAAATATTTCAGTCCAAGGAAAAAAACAATCATTTACATTACCATTGAAATTGCTACACTCAGCAATTGCAACGTCTTATGTACTGAGAAACAAAAAGTTATAAAATACTAGGATTTGCAAGCAGAAACTAGAGCAATGTGGCAGAAAGAGACCCAGACAGTTCTAATAGTATAGGAGTAACAGGTCTAATAAAAAAAAAAAGAATTTTCAAGTATACTAAAGTATGCCTGCAATACATCTAACCTTATAGGAACTGCAGAAGGAAGTAATTCAGATTACACTGCATGTGCCGAGACGAGTACTTTTACCAAACTTGAAAGACTGAAGCAATATTAATTTCATGAACTTTAATCATGCTGTGACTCAGCAAATGGTCCATTCCCATCAAATTATTAGATACTTAAATATTTGGAGAAATAAAAAAAAGACTAGGGTTATAGTCTTAAAAGTATATTTTGTTAGGCTGCTCTACCATAAGGCATAAATTTACTTTTTCTTTGTGAAATTCTGCTATATTGTCCATCTTTCCTTCACTGGTTTTCTTCTTTCATGTCTGCTTACATTGTTTTTGTTCTGGTAACTGATTTGTACTTAGCTTAGTACATTCCATTGTGTTCTCTTTAGTACTAATGCTGACATTTCTGTTGTAATACATGTACTGTTTTGGTATGTTCTTATTTCAGGATTCTGAAATAATGGAATTATTTTTATGAGTTTCATACCCTTATTGTAATTCACTTTGCAGCTTCCAGGCTAACTCATTTTCTATTTTTCTGATCACGTATTTCTGAGTATTTGTTGGAGGCACTATTCAGCCCCAATCTTTCCCCTCATCAGTTTTCATTCAGATTTATTGTAGCATAAGTTGCTGTAAGACTTCAGAGTTACTGCAGCTCATTGCAAAACAGCAATAAAACTGCCAAGGTCCTAAAAACTAAACGTTAATTTCAAATCAGCCTAGCCTTAATAAATCCGTACATTCTTTAAATAACTTCCACAGGGCTTTACAATGGAGAAGAACTTTCCCAGTAATAAGAGTCTGCTACTTCTGGTATTACTGCTACATGATGTATTATTTTTTTTCACAGATGGCTTTAAACTATAAAGTACTGGGATATTTTTTTATCTTTATAAACTCAAATTAGCCCTGCCTTCTGTTTACTTTTTAGTTTATGCTTGTACATTTCACTAAAGTAACCATATCACCTGAATCCAGTAAACATTGTAGTTCCTTGCCTTCAAAATATTGTGTGTTTCACCAGTTTAGTCATAGCATGGTGACAGAATGCACATTCTACAGTTTTAACACTTACTTTATCACATTCGTGGATATTCTTTCTCAGCATTATTTTCAGAATTTTGCATACTCCTAGCAGTAATACCATTCCCTTTATTGATACAAATGTTGGCTATCTAGCCTTTCTTCCCTCTCAGTGAAAACAGTCACTTTTAAATGCAATGGAAAATAGTCATTTACTTCTTGTATTTTTGTATACTACTTGCATTATAGGCTATTAGCAAAAATATGAATTCATGCTGTTGCAGTTTGAGATAGGGATACAGCTGCTTATCCCACTACTTCTGCCCACGTACTCCACCAGATGTGGTGTTTTATGACAATAGACGCAGACATAATTGAAAATACAACTTTTATTCATCTCACTGATACTCTATCCAAGTTTGAAAGCACATGTTGAAGCATACAGTCTCGCCGTCTGCAAATGTCTGTGTAGATATTTCTCTGCAGTTCAAGTGAAAAGTCCACATATAAAGCCAGTTTCTGTTCCAGCTAAGACAAATTATTTGCAGGCACCAAATTAACCTGGTTTTACCCATAGCACCTTCTCTAGGTCCAGGATTGTATGGTTTCTTTAAGGATTCCCACTCTAGGCACTTGTAAATCTTTTTCTTCCGGATTACTCCTCTCCAGGTGTAAGGACCCTCATTAGCTTAGGCATGACAATTACGACTCAAACTCTCATCCAGGACAACGATCCTCCCCCCCTCAAGACTTACTGAATCTCTAGCAAATCTGCCACAAATGACAGTTAACCTCCAGTGAATGTCATGCTCAAGAAAAGGCCTCCTTTTATACAAGAACAAATTACATAATTGAATCTTATAATAACCCGTTAGCCCAACATTCAGAAATTTCAACTCTGTGTAATATATAGCATTACCTATTTTCAAAGAAATAGCATTATTCACATATTATTCATATCACATATTGGTATTAGCTATGATTTAAAGCCAAACTACTTAAAATGTATCAGTTTTACAATATTAAACAAACAAAACGTGGAGAACACAGACCTTAAAACTGGTAACTAATAACTGAAAAAATGGCCTGGATGCACCGGAAAGCAATAAATAATTTATTCCACAGATAAATACAAGCGCTTTCACCCGGCCGTAGTGCTGGGCTTTTTCAAGTAAAACAAACACAGACCAGTATAAATACTCTTTCCCTTAAAAATGGCATCAAAAATCCCTTAAAGGGACATTTACATTCATTGCTCTAAAAATAAAACTGCATAGCAAAGTGTAAAACACAAAATATATATGAAAAAATATATAAAACATATAAATACATGTGTTTAAATTAAACCTTATCTAATTAAAAAAGCAAAAAGATTTTATCCACCCATATAAACTTATATTGTTCTTATTGGGCAACAACAATATGGGTTTAAATAACCTTGGGTATTCTGTATTAATGTACTTTATGAATGAAGAATAGTGCAATATTTTAAACACATGTATTTATATGTTTATATATATATATATATATATATATATATATATATATATATATATATATATATATATATATATAAACCATATACCCATGAACTACCACATAGCTGGTAGTCTACTTAATGCTGAAAATGTGATAAGAGACCTTGGGACACAGGTGGACAGTAGTCTCTCCTTTGATAATCACATCGCCACAGTGGTCAGGAAATCCTTCTACGTGGCTCATCTCATCACAAAAGGATTCTCATCCAGAAAAAAAGAGGTCATTGTTCCCCTCTACCCATCACTCATTAGACCCATTATAGAGTATAACGCCCCTTTTGGTATGTACCTCACAAGACATCTACAACAACTGGAAAAGCCACAGAAATACCTCACAAAGAGGATTACCGTCCTCAAACAAATGCCCTACACAGACCATCTCAAAAAACTCCAGCTTTACTCCGTCGCATATCGCCTACTCAGGGGCGATCTCTGCCTAACATACAAAGCTATGTCAAACCCAGAGCTGTTGGACATGCTCCACTTAAAGAAATCCCAATCCCTCCGAGCTACATGCTCTAGGGATCTAAACCTTGTCACCACAATAAATAGAACATTCTGGAGGAATAGATTCCTGTCCCAGAGACTTCCCATACTCTGGAACAGACTACCTATCTATGTCAAACAGAGCTCCTCATTAGCACTCTTCAAGAAAAATCTTGATGATTGGATGGGAAATGGGAAATTCACCCCAGGGATCACTTCTGTGGCTCTGCTTGACAGGGGCACAGGAAAATAATTTTCTTGGGTGGCAAAAGACAGGGTACATTTTTTGGCTAGGCTTATACAGGCCCTGCGGCCAATAGCCTAGTACCTACCTATGAACCTATGAACCTAAGAAACATAGGATGGAATTTCTTTCTTTACTAATGAGCTCTTCTAATTCCAGACTTTCATTGTAATATTTATTTATTTATTTACATTTGTTTACCGGAAAAGTCGTCTGGGCCAGAAGCCTATTTTCAGCAGAGGCCTGGGGGAAAAGCTCCACAAAAATATAAGCAATATACAATAATTAGATAGTACAATAGTATACAGCAACATTAAAAACAAAATATTCATTGGTAACTGGGTGGCAAAAGTTGTTTACATTTACAAGCACCCCTCTGACAATAAGATACAGAATATAGTGATAGACCCAGGTTTCAGTACAAAAATAGAAAAAATTTGAAACACCTTTTGTGTTTTAAAAAGGGTATGTCTGGTCCTGATAGTTATAAGGGAACTGTGGTATGTGGTCATTGTAATTTTTATGGGGTGGTTGTAAATGTAAACAACTTTTGCCACCCAGTTGCCAATGAATATTTTGTTTTTAATGTTAGTGCTACTTGTAATACTTCATATATAGTATATCTTGCACTTTGCACTGCATGTCCATCATTCTATGTTGAAAAGACTGTCCGTCCACTCAGAGATCGGGTTAGGGAAAATTTAAATGCTGTTAAAAAGAGGGACTGTGACAGGAGTACTCTTGCAAAACATATTGTAGAGAATGGACCTGACCATAGTTTTACAGTGATTAGTATTCTTAGTAAGGGTCCACGTTTAGATGATTTTAACAATATGCTTGAACAGATTGAAACTGGATGGATTATAAGGCTTCATGCAGATAAACCCCCTGGGCTGAATGCCAGTATATCATTAAAGCCTTATTTAGCAGCACAACCTATTAAGTGATTGTATTTATTTGCTTTTGAAGTGCTTAGTTTAATTTGTATTTGTATTACTTTTAATAGTTTTTAGAAAATTTTCAGTGTGTCTTTAAGTTCTTAATTGATTAATTACATCCAGGTTGATTGGGTGTGTTTTAGTATTTAATGGTCTTCTGTGTTAACTTTAATTGTCTGATGAAGCACCTTACCATACTAAAATAAAACTGTTTTTATGGTCAGTCTGCTGTGTTTCATCCTTATCACCTTGGTTTTATTGAACTATTTATTGGATGTTTGATATATTAGTTACAAACCTTGCAAGATGCTGCATCAAATCTAGAATCATATGTAATGCTTGCCTTTTCTTCTGACTTTGGCATTTGCAGACATACTTTGACTTTTCTGCATCAGGTTTCACTTCCTCTCTGACATTTGAAGACATCATGGATTTCAAACTTGGCAGTCATATTTTACTTTGTCCTTAGTATGCACTTATGAGGTTTTCATCTATTCAGCAGCTCTTTATTACTCTTGTCATACTGTTTATGTGTCTAACCCCACACTAGTAGATCCTCAGTTATGCTTAAAACACCTTCTAATCATTCAATTACCCATGCAACAGCTCTTTAGAATAAAATTCCAAATGGAAATCTAAGGAAATTTTACCTTCCAAATTCATAGCAAATGTACAAAGTTATGAGCTTGTTTACTCGTGTTTGCATGCAGTACCAAAAAAAGAACTTAGCATTTCACATTCGTGAAACTACTTCTTCAACTGTTACAGATAGATAATGCTGTCTTTTAATAATTTTATACAGATTCATTGGTTCATAAGAAAGTACTAGGCAATCGGTCTACAAATACACAGTTACAAGCCTGGCCAACAAACCCTTTTCAGATGTTCCCTCTCACATTAACAAGGGTAATACAAGAATGACCAAGGAGAATGACACTGCCCATTCATTTAGATTTACCATGAAGTTGGCAAATGTGCTACTCTGCTGAAATGTAGTGGTAATTTGTTTCAGAGGTGTGTGATATGCTGGGATATGAAAATTATGTCAGTGTATCTTATTTTCCTCGTAATGAGAGTTTAGGTCCTTTAACCGGGTATTTGAAGAATCATTTGTTCTGCAAAGGGATAGGAGTTCAAAGAGGGTTCATATTTCATGGCTCAAAAGGATAGACACAAATCCACAGAGGAATCTATAAGAGACTGAGTGCAGACAGACGGATGTTAGTCTGTCCTGATAATTAAGGGCCTTCAGGCCATTGATATTTTTAGTTTTTAGTACAATACAGGTGTGAATCATCATATTATTAACCCATTATGTTAATTTAATTGCATTTTAATGCCATCAAGCTTTTATTCTCTTTAGTCCATGTTATGTTTTACTTATGAAATCTACTGTTGTAGTTTTGGGAGTGTGTATCACTAGCAATGTGTCCACTTTTTGTTTGTAATACTCTCCTGGCAAACTTCCTAAGCCTGTAAAAAATCAGCATAATCATGCAAAATATCATGATTATGGCTGTGCTCAGTATTTAAGATTCATTTGGACTGTGTGACTGAGTCTGGATCCATGCACAGTTTGGTCTTAAACTGTGAACTTTTTTTTACAATTTCTATCTTCTTACCAACCAAATGACCCAAATGTCTGAAGTGCTACCACTTAAAATGGATCTTGTACTTTTTAATGCATATTCCAGTAGTTATTCACCTAATGGACCACTTTTTGGCCAAAATATGTTAGCAGTGTACAAACAATTCTGTTCAGAATTATCCAAGCCACATAATTTAAATATTTTGGAGAAAAAATCTGCACCTGTCTCTATTTAAATTCAACATTTTGTATGTTAATTCTCAGCATTGCTTTCCGACACTCTGTCTTCTGTTTTTTTTCCTTAATGCACTAGATACATTTTAGTTTTTGCTGTAGCAACTCTTTCACTTTATTACTGCCGACAAATAGCTCATTTTATATTTCTGTTCATTAACATGCAAATTATTTTAAACAAAATTGTTTTTGCCTTTAAAAATGTTGGAAACATTTGTTCTGTCAGAAATTCTAAAGACTTTATTAAAAGCAGGATAGAACCTGGTATCCTGCTTGTAGCTGCATTTACTGGCTTACCTGCACTTCGTTGTTCCCTCTTTGTGCTGTATTCTCTTTTTCTAATTTCTCTAAGTTTTCCACAGTGTATTGAGCTGTCAGTACACTTTTCAAGGATTTTGCCCTTTTTACTACTGTGGCGTGACCATGGAGTTAGTATATATAATTTAGAAGGGCTTGCATCCCAACAAAAAAAAATATTTTTGCCTGTTATAGTTTCCGATTGTCAGTTTTCCGTGTTTATCTTATCTATACTGTCTCTTGATGGAACATAAGTAAACTGTATCTGCTGCATGAGGCTGAATTTTAATTCCTTGATTGACTTCATGGCTGGTTTTCCCATCTCCACTACCACTACTGTTACATCTTCTCATGGCCCTCTTTTTCATATCCATTAGGGCTACTACACATTCTTCGTCATTTTGATTTTATTTGACTTACATTTATTCTGCTGCATATCATCTTCTTTATTTGGTTCTTTTAAATCTATTTTTACTTGGTCTGAAGAAATCCACAGCTTTTGGAAAGGTCAGATCTGTTCCTTTTAATTCCCTGTCCCTTGTTTCATCATTTCTTATACTGCAAACTATCCTGTACGTCATCAGTGAATAATGAAACTCACCAATTTCTCAGTCTTCAGTTTTGTCTTTTAGCTCAGTAACGTAAGCTTCTATAGGCTCTTTAGAATGCTATACTCTTGCAGAAACAAATATTGAATAAATGGCAAATTCTTCTTAGGCTTATAATAATTCCCACATTTCCTTCTTATTGATGCTATTTTGGCTTTCTCCTCTTTAAGAAAATTATTTATTTATTTAGTCTTTTCTAACTGAGTAAACTGGTCTGATGGCCCTGTTCAGCCATGAACCAGACCACTAAGACAAGGAACATTGCAAATAGGAACTAGATTGCATACAAACAAATTTAGCATAAGTTGCAGTACAAACAGCATTTATCAGTATTGCACTAATATAGTGACATAAAAGCATTAAAAGAAAATGTACAAAACATTAAGTACACTTAATCTCCAGAAAATAACAGCAGAAAATACTTTAGTATAGCTATTACTAAGTAGATGTACTCCAGGAATATGTGAGGATATTGCGCAATTTTCCTTTTCAGGTTTCTTGACTAATCTATTTATAGTCAGGAATAAATTACATTTCTGGACAATAAGCTTCATGTCTTTTGCTAGCAAGAGATTTCCTTCTGGCTGCATCTATTTCTGGTCTATTTATTTCCACTGTAAACTTTATTTTATATTGCAAACACATAAAGTCTTGAAAGCAAATATACTGTTTCACGTTTGCATGTACATTTCTCTAGCTTTGGCTGACATTTCCTCACTTTTTAATCCATTTGGATATCTGAAAGGTGAATAAATAACATGGAGACATAGAGAATGTAGGCCTACTCTCCATATGGCCTACATACAAAGTGACCTTTCTAGAGGAAATGTGTACTACATGTTACATAACGTCTATGTGTAGGTCATTAATATTTAAAGACACATATCCCCTATTATATATGTCTTTTTAGGTAAGGACAGTATAAGTCTAGCTGCCCTTGTGAGTCATTTTAAGCCTAGCCAATTCCCCTCTAAGGTAAGACTATAACCATATACCTTGTCTTTGTGAGATAAACACTTTAACCATTGTGCCAACTCCCATATATGTTTATTATTAGCTAACACATCAATAGGCTTTAGAGTCTTCTGTGCTAGGCACTAATCTTAATTTTTCTCCTTTTCTTTATGAATCTTGTTGTCTTTCTGATTTCCATCCTAAACAGATGTCTCACTTCCACATTTGGGGATAGATCTTCATTCTCAGCTATAACACATTTGTACAGACTAGATTACAATCTGACAAGGAGCTGGACAATTTCTTAGTGTCTTAGTATTACCTGAACAATCCCTTGGGTAACAAGTTAATAGTCTAGTTTGACTGCTGTTCAAGTTATAAGCAGTATAAGGAAAAATCCTGCTTCTGTGTGTGTAGGACCCTCTAAACATCTGACAATGAAACGCTGTAGTGATCTAATTGTTTTGGGCTGGCATGCTTTTTTCCTCAGCAGCCTTTCTAGAATAGGCTTTTTGATGTAATTTTGCTTAGAGTATGTGATATAATCCATGTTATAAAAGGATGTGGCATATAGCATTCAACATCTAATTCCAGGGCCCCATCAGTCTTCTGCAATACTACTCTAAATTGATATGCATCAGTGATTTACCCTGCCTGTGGAAGGAAAAATAACCCTAGATTTTCTCCCTGGCCATCTGGTATTTCTATATCCAAGCCATGACATCTTACTGGCTTCACACTGGTTTGCTGTAACCTTACCTATTGTCCCTTTGCCTCCTAGACTGGCTTTAACTTTATCACTTGAATGCCAACCCTGTTCCTGGAATCCCTGACATTATGGCAAACAAGTTTCTGTTAACTTTACTGTTGGGCTGCACCAACTCCAAAATTGAAAAACGTTCCATAGAAAGTGGTTAAAAACATATCATAAACAGCAACGTTTCATACTTGTTAGATGACGGCCTTTGTAACACACCCCAAGTTTGGGTCAGGACTTCTGGGCCTATGGACAATCCTATATCTGGCTAATGGGGGAGTTGCCTTGCTTACCTTTTAATATGCTTTTTGTCTAGAAAGAGGTAGCATTGCCTGCCCAGTCCATTGCTTCCTGAAACTGACTAATCACCGCTGTATACAGTGTCTCCTTCTATATGCTCTCCCTGAGTGTGAACATGGCCATAAGACCTGAGCTATTCTGTTGGAATTGGACATTTGGTTGGCTAACCTACACCCATCTAGTTCTCATGGAATGTCCATATGTGCTCAGTAAATTTCCCTAATATTATTTGCCAAAGAGCTCCCTAGCAGCCTCCATTCTTGTCCATCATTTTTCCAGAAATGATAAAGTACCGGGTCAGGGTATTCTCCAGCTTACAATGCCAACCTTCTGAAGCAGGCCCACTGTGAATGTGAAACAGAATAATCTAAACAATTGTCTATTTCTTCAACATACTACACTCCAAATTTTACATTCGTCTCCTAGCGCTGCAAAGTAAAATACACTGTAAACTCCCCATCACTTCTTCTCTTCCTAATTGTTTACTGTGTATACCACAATTCCTCTCAACAGTACAGATTTTCGCAGAATGTCCAAATTTTTTGCCTAATATTTTTGGTCTGTTCCTCTTAACATTTGTGGTTTTCTGGCAAATCACTGAGAACTGAAGTTACTGAATAATAACACACATTTGAGTTTCAGACTTCATGTCATTCAGAAAATGCATGCTAACAAAAATCCTGTTATTCTAGCAACTTTCTGAGTTTATAAGAACAGTATTTAAAATCTTTCCCTATTTTTGGGTCTTTGTTCCCCATTATTTTAGTCTTTGTCCAGATTTCTTGAGCTAAGAGGTTGAGAGATATGTGTACCACCCCCAGTTATCTGATCTGAGCTCTACCAACCTGTTCTTCATCTGCTGGCCCCATCACTCCAATGTCACTAGAACTGAATTATCAACTCTTGTGATAATCTCCTAAACCAACTTTTCCTGTTGCATCTGTAAAGGGTTCTTTTTCTCTGTCTGGTGCTGTCTTCTGACAAAAAACTTCTACACTAAAACTGCATATAAGTCTAAGCTACATCCACAAGTCTTGCTTCATCCCTGCCCTCACACTGTTATCCTAGGATGTGGCTTGATATATCCTGCCCCTTTTGTTACTAACTTCCTAATAAATGGTCTCCCTTCTTGGTATCACCTGGCTTCCAAAATTTAACAGCACTCTCAATGCGTGGTGCTGTTTCTGTATCTTTTTCTTCACAAATTTCCACTGCAGTTTCACCATTTTTTGTGGGGGGGGATAGGATCATAGGATTATAGGGATCAGAAAGCAACTGATCCATGAAGCAGTTTCTGTTTTGGCTCACCCTTAGGCCTTACCTCTCTTTACAAGGACATCCAGGGCAGTCATACCAAGGGTGAATTAATAAATGCTTATGCAGTTGTCCAGCTCATTTTTAAAGGCAGACAGTATGCCACGATGCTTACCTTGGAGAGGGAATTTGTTCCAGAGAAGGGGTAGCTGCTGCATGACAAATCTCTCCCTCCTCCTTGTCTTATTTATTTGTGGGAGTAGATTAGGATCTCTTGATCCATAAAACTGGACTGTTGATTTATGTTGGTATAAGAGTTCTTGGACTACTATATCCCTCATGGTCCTATAAGCAAGGTATAGATTGCCCTTAAGCAGTCTATATGAAACTGAGTACAGGGATAAAGCCTCTGTTTTTTCCTAGTTGTTCAGATCCTTTAAGCCCATGATCTTTCTAGTTACAAACTTCTAGAGTCTTAGCAGTTGCTTGATATGCTTAGTAAGATACCTTCCAAAGGGAGCATTGTACTCAATGCTAAGTCTTATCAATGCGGAGTACAAGGAGGCGAGGACTTCTTTTGATCTGGAAGAAACACATTTTGCTTTGAGCTGTGCAAGGTAAAGGGATTTCCAACCACTGCTCTAATGTGATGGTTAAATGGGAGGGAGCTGTCTGCCCAAATACCCAGGTCTCTAAGTACCTTTTCATTTTGAAGTGGTGTGTTATCTATACTATAAACTGGAGCTAGGGATGCTTACCAAGTGCTACAGTTTTGCACTTTTTTAGCATTGAGTTTCAGCCCATTTTTAGTACACCAGCAGCTGACAAGTTGAAGCTCCTGTTGTAGTGCCTATATGACAATTACCAGCTTACAATTATCTGCAGCCTTTGTCAACTAGAGATCATCACTAGATAAATGGAGATCTGAAATGTAGATACTAAAGAGCAGAGGTCCTACCACAGATCCCTGATGAACTCCAGTGGTCACCTTCATGCTCACTGAGGATGCATTCCCTACTGTTACTGTGCGCCTTGTCACTAAGCCAGTTGGCTATCCCCTAACCATATATGGGTCAGTTTGGAGCTGCTTCAGCTTGTTTATTATATTTATATTTATATTTATTGAATGCCATGGCAAGGTCAAGGTATGCTATATCGACAACTTGCCCACATTGTATGGCCTGAGTAATCTTCTCAAAGAAGTTTACAATATTTATTAGACGGGATCTACCCTTGACAAAGCCAAACTGCTGGGGGGTCAAGAGGTTGATAGGTTTGTAATTTCGGGGGTCAATGGTGGGGTCAGCCTAGTAAAGTAACATTGCAACAGCTGTGCGCCACTCATGCAAGACAAGATCAGTTTGCTAGGCTTAGGTTGAAGAGGTTGAAAAGAAAGTCCATCATTGCTTGTTTCACACTATTAACTATACAACCAGTTATGCTGTCAGGCTCCATGGATAATACGTTCTTCATTTTGGGCAGTACCTTCAGTATGAGCTCTTTCTTGATGGTTGCTGGCTTAATTTCTTCAGGGATAATTAGGCTTGGAGTAGATGTCTCTGGGCTGAAGATGATAATTTATTTGCTAACATGTTGGCAATATCCTCTGGATCAGATTGGGTAGTACAGTTATGAATAAGCTCTGAGCAGTGTTGTGTGTTCTTTCTTATCTTTCTGACAAAACTAAAGAAAGATTTTTAGTTGTCTTTGGCTTCTGTAGAAAGTTTGTCTATATGGGATGCCTTTGTTTTTTTTTAATGTTTTTTTTTTTTGTTTATTATCTATTTATTTGGTGTTCTCCTTAATTGGGGGGAGGGTCTTTTCTTCTGCTGTATAGGTTTAGGAGTTTCTTTCTTTGTTTTATTATATAGTTTATTAATGCTCAAGGATCACTATTCTGGTTTATTCTTAAACCTCCCCATTCACTTCAATCTATTAGAAACTGTCAACTTAATACATTTGTCCAAATGCAGATATAATTTGTCTGCATAACTCTTTGCAGTATCAACATTATGGGTAATACTGTTATACTCAAATTTACATACTTCATAATAGAACTGCAGGAGATTTCTCCATTTTAAAGTACTTGAATTCTGTGATATTTGTTTCTGATAATTTAGAGATTTTGATGAAGAAGTTTATAGGAGTTCTTGTGTATAAAATCTAAGAATTTTTTGCATATCTGACATTGGTATTATTGGTTCCTTAGTCAAATACTGGATAGTTAAAATCACTGAAGACAACAGTGTTTCTACATATAGAGAGTTCATCAAAGACATTTAGACATGCATGATTTTCTAAACACATAGAGGGGTTTGTGTAATATAGTATGATCTGATAGCTGATGTTATTTATTGTGATTTGAATCTCTATAAGATCCTTTGTGGGTCTTTTCATATCTGTTTTGAGGTAATATGGATATGTCTACATATCCAAATGAATGGTAAACTGAAAACCCATATACTGAGGAAGTGCTTTCTTGGCAGTTAAGCTAGATTGCTGTAGCAACATACACACACATGAATCTGCACCAAATTCAGAAGGGCTTCAAGATCTGTCAGTGTGTTGTTTAGTCTTCTAGAATTAAGTAGAGCCTCCTTGATATGGTCCAGTGGTTGATTTGTTTCAGAACTTAGTGTGGGAGCTCCATCCTCTGGGTCCTGCATAAAAAGGCACAATGGGGCAGAAAAAGCTTTCACCAGTTTGTGTAAACATTGGAATAAGAGGTGCAAACTCTTCTTGGTAAGGCAAGTAAGGTTGTCAAACATCTCCTCCCATGCTGAAATATACTGGGTCCCCCCTAGAAAAACACAAGGTGCTTAGCCAGTTGTTAAAGCCAATCATCTTTTCTGTATACTGGGGCATCATTTTTGGAGATGGAAGGATTCCATTCAATACTAAGGTCTTTTCTGTATTTGTGATATGCATGGAGAACTCTGCCATGTTCTTTTTCTCCATATCCCTGCATGTCAGGTCGTTTAAACCCAGGATGGCCATCACCATGTTATACTCATGGTTTAAGGGTTCTCATGGCCCTTGTAACATAAGCAAGCTTGCCCCCAAAGCGACAACTCACTGTCACCCTGCTTTTGTCCAGTCTAACATGAGTAGAATCCAGGTACTTAGTTATGGAATCACAAATCACGCTTACGTTTCTATTTGTGTTTGAAAAATGCTTTGGTGTAACCAGTCTAGGATAGACTATTTCCTGGTGATTCCAAGCTGTGTTGTCAGTAGTTGGTGTTGCATACTTAGCTTAGGATGGAACCTTGTACCCGCTAGTCTGATGCAGTCTGGGCAAGGATTTTTTTAAAGTACCTCACTGTATAATAATTTGGTGTGAGTATTTGTAGAGTGTGGTGTAGATGAGTGATGCTCACAAGATCTGTGTGCTTGTGAGAGTATGGCTTTGAATTTAGTGAGGTCCTTTCATCTCTCTTAAATAGACAGTAATGAATTAGGTAAAGTAAGTAAATTATCATTATCTTTGCGTGTCAGGCAATGCTTGCATTGTCAGAGTGTACCAAATGCTATGAGGCTAGCAGCAATGGGTAGGCTAGCACCAAATACACAAGGTGTGCCAAGGAAGAATAAGAAAATATAGTAGTGTTCAGCTTCTGCATTAAGGTATTAGTTCAAAGAAAATACTAGACGTGGTTTAATTTAGGTCTGAATACTAAGTTAACAGTATGCAGTCTATATTCTAGTTTAGCCTGGCAAAAAGAGCAGTTTGGTGGATGTTATGGGCAAATAAGAGAAGATAACTGTGTTTTGGCTCCTAGTTAAGGTATTGGTTTGATATGAGTTAAAATAATAAATCAGCATCAACCCCTTTATTTTTATTTTGTTCATGTAATTGGGGTCGGGGTGCCACAGCAACAGTGATAATCACCTAGAATGAATGTTCACACTGCCAGTGGGCTAGATCTACTGAACTCATCCTGTTACACACACACAGACAGACACACACACAGACACAAGACACACAGACACAAAAACACACACACGCACGCACAGATACACACACACAAAATACCCTATATACCTGAATAAGATCTCCTCTTAGATGTTTATAAGAGACACCATACACGTTCAGATATTTTAGTCTGTCTTTCATAATAACTTAAATTTTCACATTCATGGATGCCTTTGGTATATTTCTGCTATACTCTTTCCAGTTTATTCATGCTTGTTTTCTTATAATGTTTCCATATTGTTATTTCATACTCAAGTTTGGGTCTAATGTAACTAACAAACAATGACTTCATCATTTCTGATTTCCCAGACTTTATAAATCTTTTTCTACAACCTATAGTCCTATAACTATCATTGATATGATTGGAAAAACTCATAGCTGAATCTATCCAAATACCCAAGTCCTTAAATGAGTCTACAGTTTCAATCACTGTGTGCTGTAGTAAATATTCTCCTTTAAATTTATGTCTCCCAAATATCATATGCTTAGTTTTTGATGTCTTTATCAGCATATTATTCTCCTGTTCCCAAACTGTAAATTTAGTCAAGTTCTTTTGCAGACGTGCCTTATCTGTAACGCATGTAATCAGTTTACCCAATTTCAGGTCATCTGCACACACATAGACTGTAGAACACTTTAGATGAAAAATTTAGGTCTGAAAGATACAATCGAAACAAATAAGGGCCTAGGATAGTCTTGTGAGATGACCTGACTGTAACCAAGAATTTCACCTGTCCAGTTGCTGTATGATACTTGCAATGTCATATTTGTAAGCCATGCAGCTATCCATGTTATCAAGAGTCATCAAAACCTAGTTGTTCTGATTTATCGATCAGTAATTCGTGTATGACCCTGTCAAATGCTGAAGTTAAATCTATATAAATTACATCACAACGCAATTTTTCATCCATAGCTGTTATTATATTGTTATAGAACATAATGTTACCGGTGGAAATAGATCTATTTTCAACATATGTATGCTGATATATGGTTTCAAGTCCCAATCCATCCAATCCTGACAATAACTTATCCAATATTACCTTCTCCATTATTTTTCCATGGCATGAAAGTAGACTTAAGGGTGTATATTCATGTTGTGGAATATTTGTCCTACTCCCCTTTCCCTTAAAGACGTTTCATAAGTACATGTCTCCAATCTTGAAGAATATCCCCATATTTATATGACCTAGTGAATAATAGATATAATGGTACTGTAAGTTCTTGCTGAAGTGTTCTCAGGTCATTATTACTAATTCCGTCTCCTCCATGTGCTTTGTTTGGATCCAGTTTGTGCAGTTCTTTTTCAATATAATCTAATTTGATTCCAGTATCTGAGGTAACCTGGATGTCACTAGGGCAACTTATCACCCCCTTAGTGGAGCCAAACTGTTTTGCATAAGATTTTTTCTGTAAAAAGGTTTCCTATTATGCTCAATATCTTCTATAAATTTTCTTCAAAGTTTTCTTGATCTTGTCTCACGCCATGCTTAATTTGTTTGCCCAGTTTGTTTATTTCAGTTTGCAAAGTAGTAGTTTGACCTGTCTTCCATTTCTAATATTTTTTGTCTTTCACCTTAATTAGGTATCTTGTTCTTATGGACATATATCCTCCTAAAGCTCTATGCCTAGATCCTGATGTTTAACATTTTTTTTGCACTCAGTTTCTCTTTTAAAACTTTACACATTTCATCTGCAGTTTTTCCACTGAACAAATCACTCCAGTTAGTTTTAGATAGTGACTGTTTTGTTTCCATATAATCTGTAATTAACCTTCTGTGCACTGGTTTAGATTTCAGTTTGACAGAATTATCTGGCAACAAATTAACCTTTATAACACCATGATTACTGCACATCAATGGTGGTAAATCTTGATTTGAAGTAACAGTAATTTCTTTAGGAACACAATGTCTAGTACGTTCCATTTCCTGGTAGGCTTTTTTACAGTCTGAAGCAATTGTTGTTCCTTAACATACATAGCCAATAATTTCCTTACTAATGTTGTTGAATCAATATTACTCCAGTCTGTTTCTGGCAAACTTAAATCCCCAGTCACTATTATTCTTCCCTCTTGTGTTTCATGCAAGAAATGTATTCCTCTAGGTCATCTGCACTTGACTTTGGTGTTCTATACACTCCAACAAATGTTGTATGTTCCAGGGTTGTCTTTATTGTCACAGTTACACAGTCTATAGTATTGGTGCTATCAATGAACATATAATAATCACAGGTCTCATAACTATCTTTAATCCCTATCATAACACTGCCACCTGATTTTTTTAGAATGTCTGTTACAGTAAAAACATTTATACCCTGACAGAACTGCTTTTCAGTCATTGTTCTTTAACCATGTTTCACAAGCAATAACATCAGTCTTCTGGAAACATAGCAACTTTTCCAATAAAAAAGTATTATTAATGCTTCTAGCATTAACAACCATCATAGATTAATTAAATGTTGCTGTCTGTGAACTGTTACATTTTTGACCTGGCAAAAATCCTGCCTAGTGTTCCTGTCTGAATGGGTATGTATCACTTCACCTAAAACTCATTTCACCTAAACTCATTTCACCAAGACCAAATCACCTAAAGTTAATTTCACCTAAAACTCATTTCATCTAAAACTCATTTCACTGACAAGTAGTACAATAAGGCAAGTCAAAGGTATATGTCCTTTTTCCCACTGTAGTGCGATCCTGGTGTTAGTATATATAATTAAGGGGGTGTGGGGGGCGAAGCCCCCCACTTACTTTGGTTTTATGGAGTCTGGTTTTGTTTTACATTATTTGGTAAAAGCCAACTAGGTGGGGGGGCTACACCACCCACATCTCCGAATATGGGGGGCTGTGCCCCCCACACCCACCTTAATATATATACTAACACCAGGATCACACTACAGTGGGGAAAAGGACATATACCGTTGACTTGCTTTAGAGTACTACTTGTCAGTGAAATGAGTTTTAGGTGAAATGAACTTTAGGTGATTTGGTCTTAGTGAAATGAGTTTAGGTGAAATGAGTTTTAGGTGAAGTGATACGTACCCGTCTGAACATATGTGTGCCCACAACTAGGCTTGGATCCTCTACACATTTCCAGTGTTTAAAACAAGACATTTCTCCATGTAGGTATTTACCCAAAAATCTTTTCATTCATGGTGACCTGACTATCCGTTCTATGTGTGATTTGTGAAAAATATGTGTTAACACAAGTACAAGCTATGCTATCTAAGAGGGCTGCAAGTTCCCTACTAACAGTCAGAGAGTCCTTGCAGATTAAATCGTTTGTACTGACATGAATAAAAACAGATCCGTACTTCCTTACATTATGGCATTCTAAGGCTTGTCTGATATCTTCTATTTTTGCTCCTGGCAAGCATAACAGTATTCGATGTTCATTATCTTCTCTGCAAATATAAGTATCAGTTCCTCTAATAACTGAATCTCTAATTACAAGAATATCTTTTCTGACAAGCTCTGAAGAATCTTCAGCTTTTAATACAGTAATATCTGCTCTATCAATTGTTACAAAGGAATGCTCTTCATCACCATTAGTCTTATTAATCTCACTATTTTAATTGCGTATTAAATTTGCAAGTATGCAATTGTCATCCAGCTGGCTTTGTACATCCAAAGCTTGAGCCATGTAGTCAACATCTGTCTTTCTTCTGCTTTTTACAGTAATGTTCTTCAATCCTTCCACATTCAGTTTTGATGTCTTCCTTTTCACCTGTCTTTTGCCCCTTTTTTCCTGCCTTCTCTTTTGGAAAAAAGCTTTTCATTAGACTGAAAGTTTTCTGATAGAAAAATGTTATCATTCCTTGTAATCTGTAGGTTACATAACAAAGCAGTGCCCTTTTTAGTATGTATTCTCTTTACTTTACATGCATTACTCAGTTTCATTTTTCTTTGTTATTTGTTGTGAACTTCTTTCTTTCTTTCTTTTTTTTGTTTCCTTCTAAACACTCTGAATCCTCAGATTGCTGAATACTTGCATCCAGAATTCTGAAGTTGTCAGGGACATCATATTGTTTCAAAGGAATTGAATGATCTTTGCAGACAATAGACAGATTATCTCACCAGTCCAGTCACTGATATCTGTAACAGCAGTTCTCCAAGCCATGCCAGTTGCACAAATGCAATCATCATCATTAAGTCGAGATTTACTGCTAATAATGGTAAGCAAATCATCCAACCTTTGACACGAGGAACACAGATCACGTGTTATCAGGTGTTACCTTTAAATATGCATAGCATTTATTACACTGTACAAGATATTTGGGCTTTAGCAAACCATTAATTGCATACTCATTTAAGGAATCCATATTTAGCTTAAATGAATAAAATATTATAAAAGAAAAGAAAAATCAAAATCAGTAACCACAGAATTTAAAGATAACTTATGTTAGCTTCTATGACAAAAATCACACAAGCAATATACAACTAAATACTAAAGTAAGTACAGTAAAGTTGTTCTGACCATACAAGTTATGAAAGTCAGACAAAAGCTGTAATTCCCTTACATCACACGCAAATGCACACAGTAGCTTCTGCTCACAGTCGCACTTCTTTTTAACAGTAAGGTTTAATAAATCTCGAACCAAGATAGGATTGTTTATATAAGATCTGGATTGTAATATAAATCAAAGTAAATCTTCTTCTCTGCAAGCTATCCCTTCCTTCCTACAAACACTGAAAAACAGTGATAAAAATAAAACTTAAATTCAAATAAAACTTCTCTTACCAGCCAACTCCACAGTAAATCACAAACCAAGGTACGGTTGCTGAGAAAAGCCCTAAATTTTCCTCTCTGCAGGCTGTGTGAATTTATAGCTGACTAGGCTCCTTGGGATGGCTAGAGCTTGTCTGTCTAAAACCTATCCCTTTCTAACAACCACAGTGAAAATTAAAAGTAAAACAACAAAATATAAATCAAAGTAATTCTTATTGTCTACAAGCTATCCATTCCTTCCTATAAACAGTGAAAAACAGTGCTAAAAATAAAATATAAATTCCAATAAAACTTCTCTTACCAGTCAACTCCACAGTAAATCATAAGCCAATATAGGGTTGTTTAGATAAGCTCTGGATTCATAGCTTTGGGGCAGGACATATGGTTATTTAATAGTAATCTCCTTCACCATTTTTGGGAACTTAATCTATGGAAGATAACCAAAAGTCTTCCCTTCAGGGAAAAGTAGAGGTCATAGCAGTTGTTTTGTTTCAAGCTCTTCCTGCTTCTTCTTCTGTATTTTCAGTTGTACTCTTGTGTATTTTTAATGCTGGGTCTCCACTGCCCCTCTCAAATCTTTTATTGGGATTCCAGGTCCCCACAAAAACCTTTACTGTAGAAATACAGCTACCCATCTATCTGACTGCCTAGCTAACCACAGTATTAAAACTGCACTTTTTATTGAGGTTGGCAAAGATGGGGCTCAACTCTTTCTGCTTATACGATTGCATCTTTCCTGATACTGTCTTGCCTGCTTTCTCATTGCCAGGTTTGGAGCATACACACTATGTGCCCCTTCAATTAAGAGATCATGTTATAGAATACCAGTCCAGTTGCTTATTTTTACTTTCACAAAATTAATACAGTCCGTTCCTTCCAATTTCTCTGGTACAGCAGAAAATCTCAGGTTTTCTCTATGTGCTCTGTCCTCTAACTACCATTTTTTGAAACAGCTTGTCTTGAGCCAGCCTTTTCTTCATTTTGACCTCTGATTTTTGCTTTTATCAATTCATCTGAATAGCTGTTTAAAGCTTATTCCGTTTTTTTCAGCCTTTTGTTATTTGGGTTGATATACTCCTTCAGTGTTTCACTTATTTTAATCAGGTCCAAGCACATTTAATTTATTTTTCCTTTAGTTACTGAAAGCCATCTCTTGTACCAAAAATGGGTGCATTAATAGCTTTTTGTTGGACAGCTGCTGGGTTCTTTCCAGTCAGTGTTTTCTCTTCACCTTTTCAAGTTGATTTTCTTTCAGGCACTCTATGTTTCTTCTTTGCTGGAATCTAGGCAGTGAACTTACTAGCCAGTAACTGATTTTTTCTAAAACTGTTAGAATTATTAGCCCCTATCTCTCATTTTTCACACCTGGAGAGCTGAAGTTAAGCTATTGATCAGTGAGCAGCTGTCTTGGATTTCTGCTTTGTCCAGGATTCTTGAGCAAAGAAGCTGATAGGTATGGTTGCAACTAGTGCCAAGTAAGTAAGTCAGTAAATAAATAAATAAATAAATAAATAAAGCAGAAAAATGTGTGATCATGTAAGTCATTATCCAAAAAGAGAAGAAAACTACTGGTTCAGTGTTGGGCTGCTTGGAACTGCTTATCACCTTAAGCTAAAACTTTCTTTACACCGTTCTCCTTCCTGTTACTGTTTCACTGAAATAGAATTGTAACCTGAACATCTGCTCAGACAATATAAAGAAGTGCTGTATGATATGGAATTAACTCTGCGCTGTCCATGCTGGCTGCTGCCAATATTATTCTGCCCTGATCAGGGTATGTGCAATTAAGGGTATCATATGCACTATGCAATTGAAGTGATTTTGTTGTTACTCCATCTTGTGTATGAAATGGAGTAAAATTAATTTAGACATTTGTTCATGGTCAAAAAATGACTGTTTTACTGCTGCAGGTTCTGAATTGACGAACATTTATGATTTCATGATTCCCAAGTGTGTGTTAACAAATGCCCCTCATCTGTATTGCTTTTGGTCTTGCCTGTGGGTAAAAATGGGCTATTGAACCAGACTGCTTATTCAAAAAGCAAATAAGTATAATAAATAAAGCCACAATATGGTTAACAGTCTGTAATAGCTATAATAAACAAGTATAACACAGCAAACAAGTGCAACTTGGATAAAACTCATTGCAAAATTAAAAAAAGAGCTTTTGAACCCACATGAACTCCTACAGATTCAATTAAACATTCTTCAGAATGCTTCATTATCTATAGATTGACTCAAAAACAAATCAACAGTTGATAACTCATATTAAATCTGCTTTCATCGAAGATTTTAATACTAGCTTTATTTCTACAGTCATTAATGCCATAAGCTTTACTGGCATTAAGATATAATTGCCACTTAGCTTCTTGTAGCAATTAATAGTTTTGATCTTGATATATATTGCAGCACATGAAACTTAAAATTACATAATTCTCCATATTCTTTAGGAATGCTTATATAGAATCACCATTCTGAATAGTTACATACAGATATTTTATTATGTAAAGTGGTCTCTGACTTTCCAATGGAAATTTTATATATGCAAGATGACCCTATTCAAGTAAATGTACTTGCTTAATGAAAACGAAGACAGCTATTTGCTATTTTCATGTGTCACGTGCATGCTGCTAGCCCACAGGTCTGCCTACTTCCTCTTAAAGACGGTTACAGCCTGCAACCAGCTCTACCCCACTCCTTATATGGACACACCCATCCTCCCTGCCAGGTCTATCAAGTGTCCAAACTGCTAATCAGGTCCAAGTCACCTGGGTCATAGTGATTTTTCTTGTACACCACTGGCAGGCTAAAATACTACAGCTTGCCCTGTATCTAAACTTTTTTTTCTTATACAATGTGTTTAAATACTGCATTATTATATCTGCTTTAGCTTCATTACATATGTATTCAACTTTATATTGAACTAAATTACATGGATAATCTTTTTCTTCCAGCTTCTGATATTTTCCCTTCCCATTCATCACATTATTCTTCCACAGACGTATTGCATGCAATGTTTAAAAATAATCCCCTTAGAATACTTTTCTTCACAGAGTATAGGTAACAACTTTTAACATGTACAACATCAGAACTATCTATTAAAAATAGTAACATCCAAAAATTCTAATTCTCTTTGTCATTATTGTGGTCATATGAAATAGATAAAGGTTCCCATGCCCTTCTCCATGTGGTGACAGACACTTCAATGATGATTATGTCAGAAAAAAAAATAAAACCTTGGTAATCAAACTTTTAATAGACTTCAGAAGAGTGATATTTGTTTAATAAGTCAGAGTGCTCCTTCTAAGTTAAATGTAGACAAGTATAACTGGGGACCTTGTACATTCCCATGTATCGGATGGCACAGTGGTGCAGTGGTAGTGTTTTTCCCTCACAGCAAGAGGTTCTCCGGTTCGATTCTTGGCTGGAGTGCCTTCTGTGTGGAGTCTGAATGTCCTCCCTGTGTTTGTGTGGGTTTTCTCTGGGTACTCCGGTTTCCTTCCACATTACAAAGACATGCATCTAGAGCGTTTCTGCCTGTGCTGAAAATTGGCTTCATTCCAAGTTGGACTTTCCTGGTAAACAAATGTTAAATAAAAACATCTGCTCCTCACATTCAAATACATTGCTAAACAGCATACACACCACCAAGGTAAAGATAACTGAATGAATATGTAATTGTACATGATACATAGCCATTCCATATTCTTCAACCCAGAATTATGAGTAACATTTGTACAAACTAAAATGATACCAGTAGTTGCAAAGATGCAGAATGTTGTTTGTCTTTTCAGCTTTTCCTGGTTAGGGGTTGCCACAGTGGAACTCCGGTCCGCTAATGATTGGCAGTTGATTTTTATGGTGCCCAAGTTGCCAGCCCAACGCCCAACTTTCAGCAAAGGCACGCACATTCACGCATGTCATTCGGGGGCCACTCGACCACGGGGAGGACATGCAGACTCCACACAAAGATATCAGAATAAGTCACTTTAATATTCAGAAGCTACACTAACAAACCTCATGTTTCCTTTACAAAGCCAACAGTTCCAAAGCCCAATCATTAACAGCTGCTGTTTATGTTGTTTATAACCAGGTACCTGCACACTTTCTGCTCTCCCTACTTATCAGCCAGTAATAAGCACATTTATCATAGCACTACATGTGCCAGGAATATTATACAAAATCTTCAAGATATAAAATATCAGACATCATATTAAACAACAGACAAAAGATAAGATATACACTTAGTGGAATGCAAATGTGCACATTCATAAGAATAGGTATATATGCTATTATAATCCCATTTCTATGTGTAATACTGTCATGCCATATCACATTTCAGGAATATCCTGATGCTTCAAGAAGGGCACAGAAAATATCTCTATATTTTGGATTTTAAGTGATAGCAGATACCCTTTAGTAAGGACTGCATTTGTGCACAGAGTTCACATAAGAGAAGCAATTAATTTACCCATGAATAGTGGATAAACTCGCTAACCTCTTCCTGTAACTTTAACTCTAGCAAAAGGAGAGAGAACAACTTTACAAAGGATTTTATGATTTATTTACCCAGTACAAGAACCCTTTGTGGTTTACACCTTTTATTTATACGTCCCATAATTTCATGTTATATAGCATAATTTGAATTAACATTTTATAGCTTAAATTTTAAATTTACAGTGTTTATTCATCTCACTACTATGTAACAAAATTAAGAAGTTGAAAAGTGTATATTTTATGTGCAATGCTTTTTTTTTTCATACCAGAGAAGTATTACAAGACAGACTACTAAAATACATCTGAAGGTTGTATCAAGCTTTGGAGACTGAAACGAAACTTATGTTTGTAGTGTTTCCTCACATTTAAATACTAAAAACAAGAAAAATGCTGGAATGCGTTGCTGGCAAATGCCTAATTTTTATTTGCAGGGAAATTCTATTTTCATGAATAAGCCTTGTATTCCACATGAACCCATTTGGTTTACTATCAAAATGTGGAAACTGAAAACAGTTTTTTAAAAAATTACTGAATTTTTTATTTGACTTAGGAAATATCAAATTACCGAAATGTCAGAAATGGTAAACAAGACAGTCAACATTCGAACATTGGAACTTCCGATGTCGAAAGTCCGTTTTACTGTTAATGTTTTTGCAGGGGGATAACACCCCCTGCACCCTCCATGTGGGTGGCTGTGTCCTCCACACCCCCTGCATATTATATAAACCAACTCTGAGAGTGCACTACACTGAGGAAAATGATCCAACGAACTCTGTTTCCACATTTTGATAGTGAACTACCCATTCATATGTGCAGTCTGACTATAAATTACAGTGCCGCATTTCAGCAGACATGTTGCAGCTGCTGTCAAAAAGCATGTGTAAAGTAGTCAATCACTAATAGAAAAACTATTAACCACTCATTGCTGTAGATCTAACAAACTGAAAGCTTTGCACTTAAACAATAACAAGTGATAGGTCATTAATATAACAGACTTTAAACACTTATACTTACAAGTTGGTACACTGTATGTTCAACTTGTCCATGGTCTTTACAAAGCATAAGTGTAATTCTTCAGTATGCAGTAGCACACTTTCGCGATATATTACCATATAAGTACTTCCTGAAACATCCAAACTACTCTAGTAATTTAGATGGTATACTCATTATACACCTACTACAGTGTAATGTACTACCATCCTCATCTAAAGTTCACTGTATAACTAACAAGAGTCCTTAGCATTTGATTGCCAGCAACAAAGCTCTTTTACAGCAAGAAATCCCTGAATCATTTTAAAAGAAAAAAGCAGTTATTCTGTGAATGCCTTGTGTGTGTGTGTGTGTGTGTGCGCACGTGTGTGTGTGTGTGTGTGTGTGTGTGTGTGTGTGTGTGTGTGCACGTGTCTGTGTGTGCACGTTTGTGCTTGCATGTGCACAGTACCACTTAATAAAAACTAATTTTCTAATTAAACCATAATACCTGATATAGAGGAACAACAAACCACCCTGAAGCATGTGGAGATCTGTTGCCAGAGGCAGAGGGCTCCTCTGATTGTTATTTTGTAGAGTATTATTGTATTTTAACAGTAGGCACTGTTAAAAATGATTTTGGAATTATTATTAAAATACTGCTTTAAAGATGGTTTCTGCAACAAATAATTCTTCTACATTAAATCTTTAGAATAATCACAAACAGTTGCAAGCAGTATGTACCACATTGTAGTTAGTACTGCAGTGTCATTATTGACACAAACACATAGACACACACACACATCCACACAGACACAGACACATACACACACACAGATATACTGTGTCTGTGTGTGTGTGTGTGTGTGTGTGTGTGTGTGTGTGTGTGTGTGTGTATATATATATATAAAATTTAACATTCTGATTCTGCGCTAACAAATTTCATACACCTTTTATAAAACCACATGTTCCAAAACCACTTTGTATTCAGAACAGCAGCTATACCCAGTTGTATATGAAAAAGCAAACCAGTCCTAATAAGTGGAAGTGGAAAAGTGGAAAATGAGGGAGAAAACAATCTGCTTAGATATATTAATGATGTACATGAATGTATGCATATTTATTTAAACTTTAGCTGAACTCTATCATGACTAACATACACAGACATAAGCAGACACACATGTTTAAATAAGCAAACATTAAACTACAAATATCACAAACCTCAAAACAATGATAGGATAACATTAAAAATCCAAAAAACTGAAAAAAAAAACAATACACAAAATGCATATGCACAAACACTGCCAGCCTAGCCAGATAAAATTTTGGAGATAATTCTGTCATCTGTAAATATTAATGTGAACCACAGGCTTGTTGTCTTAAATGGAAAAACTGCTGTTAGATGTGGAACTGCAAAAAATGTAACAACAGTGTTCTCTGCTGACCAAGTAAAACATGTTGTGACCCTTTGATCTAAAGTCGGCTCCAGCCTGTCTGGATGAAGACATTCTTTCTATTGTTTTAACCAAGAGTTAAATTGGTAGATTTAAACATGCAAACATATTTTTATTGCTCTGCTTCCTGACCAGCTGCAAGATAACAAAAAGAGATGTTAAGAAAGTAAATGTAGTTTCTGTTAGCCTGGGAACCCAGGGAAGTGTGAAGAATGATGTAATGGGAACCAGGAATGCAATTTTAAAAACAGAGAGAATCAGAGGGCATTAAGCATTTTTGTCTTGACCATCCAACTCATCAGCACTCTGCCTGTGTTCTATATGTATGTTATTTTAGAAGTGTGTTTTCTCTTAGAAATAGCTAGAAACTAGAAAAATTAGACTAAGTGTTTTTCTGTGACGTCAGAACTGTGCTACTGATTTATTTTAAGTATTTCTCTGTGATCTCTGAACTCTTGACTAGCACTGTGTAGCAATAAATATTGTCTTGTGTTTTTATTATTTATTGTTAAATATTTTAAAACCTTTCAACTGTGGCTGTTTTGTGTAGAGATAATTTAAGCTCTTAAGAGTACTTGCATGCCTTTGGTAAAATTGTACAAAGCCACTCCTATATCTTTAGCCCTGGGTGATACTACTAATTGGATAATAATATTGCACAGTAATAATTGGACACCCTTTTAAGGGCCTTTGGGTAGCTGATAAATATTAGCTGGGTGGTGGCAGTTATTTCTAGCATATAGTCTTGGAAAAATGGGCACAGCTAGAGAACCTATGCCAGCCTTCCCCAGAAGTGTCTGTGTGGTTGTATAAACTTTTATCTAAAAGAGTGTGTGTGTCAGCTACTTGGGCAGGGACACAAAGCACTGGTTGGACAGAGAGGGTGCTGAAGATTTTAGATTGCCCAGCTGGCTGAGAACTGCACCCTATAGCTGTGCTAGTGGGGACTCTTATTGGGGACCTGGAGAGCAAGGGAGCGACCAGCCCCAGACTGACTGTGATCTCTGTGTGCTCTTAAGGGAAATTGCACTTTACTGTGTGTATTTGTTATCCTTTCCTCCTATATGAGACACTCCTCACTGGTGTTAGTGGTGAGGATTGAGGCTCCTTGATTGCTGAGCCAGGGCATGGGCGCCACATATTAATTATTTGGCAGTGGTGGGATATCCACATCACATATTAATTGATGGCAAATACTAATTGGCTTGTAGTGGTGTGGGTAGAGTGAATTCCTGTAGCTTGTGTACAGTGAGCTCTGAAGGTGTTTTGTACTCTAAAACAGCCAAGCAGTGAATACTCAGAGTTCAGATCACAATTGCTTTATTTCTTTTGTTAGCTTAGTTAGTTAGTCAGGATGAGCAGACAACATGTCAGCAGAGGAGTATGGAAATCTGACAAGGAGCCAGCTGGCTGAGATGTGCCAGGCTAGGGGACTGGTGCATAGAAACCTGACTAAGGCAGACCTGATTGTAGCCTTGGTTACAGCTGCATCAGAAAACAGCAACCAGGAGGGCAATCAGACTGGCAGTGGAGATATAGTAGCCTCTGAGAATGGACAGCTCAACCTTTCTGCAGAGGACTTAAAAATCCATCTGGAGCTAATGAGACTTGAGTTGGCGGCCAGGCGTGTGGAAATAGAAGCAACTGAGAGACTGAGGCATCTAGAGAGTGAGGACAATGAGAGACTGCGATGTTTGCAGGCTGAGGAGAATGAGAAACTGCTACACCTGGAATCTGAGGAAAAGGAGAGGCAGAGGCAGCATGAGAAGGAGATGCTGACTCTTTGCCCAAGTCATGGAGGTAATGGGGAAGGGAGTAACTGGACCCCAGAAGCACAACAGGTCAGTAAATTTCTTCCACAGTTTAAAGAGGGGGATAATTTTTATAGTTTCATTCATATGTTTGAGAGGGTTTGCAAACAGTATGGTGTTGACCAAAGGCTCTGGGTATGGTTCCTGACCCCCTTACTCCATGGCAAAGCTGTAACTGTTCTGTCAAAAATGTCTGATGTTGCATCTTTTGATTATACTGTTGTCAAAAATCACTTGTTAGAATTCTTTAAGCCAACACCTGAAATGTATAGGAAAAAGTTTTGTGAGCATAGACGCAAGGCAGTTGAAAGTGTGTGTGAATATGTTGCTGAACTGAGCACTTATTTCCATAGGTGGGTGAGTGGATGTCAGGTCACCACTTTTGAAGGGCTGGCAGACCTGTTTGTGAGGGAACAAGCCCTTAGCACTTTGCCTGAGGACATGAGGATCTGGTTAGCTGATAGAGAATGTGCTACTTCACATGAGTTGGGGAAGAAGGGAGACCTATACATGGCAAGCAGGGCAGCCCTGCACAGGAAAAAGACCCCCAGTACTGCTCATGGGTCTAAAGGAACCCATGGTGGTCAGCACAGACTGCTCCAACAGAATCTGCCAGTAGCAGGGAAGCCACTAGTCCAGGTACACATCCAGGAGCTAGGGTTAAATGTTTTGAATGCAACCAGTGGGGCCATGTGGCATACAGGTGTCCACGAAGGCAAGGTGAGGAACAAAAGGTGAGGGAGCCAGTAACTGGGAAAGACAAAATGCCAATAGTAGGGTGTCTTGAGACAACAGGGGTACCAAACTACCATCCTGCAGATGTCCTGATAGGGAAGGATTTGGATGAGGCAGTAACATGTGCTTATGCAGTTACATGCAGTCAGGCTAGGAGACAAGCATGTGGGTCTGGTAGCCTGGGGGAGACCCAGACAGACTGCATACTTACAGCCAGGACTGGTGAGATGGTTACTTCAGGGAGGGAGCTACTCTGTAGTAGTGAGACTGAATGTGAGCCACAGATGCTTGTGGGCACTGATGTTCCCTTGGACAAAGTGACTGCAAAGGTAGAGGTGAGTAGTAGTACCCAGGCTGACAGTGAGGCACCACTGTCAGAGGATGCCAGACTTCTTGTGAAAGGGGAGCTGGGAAGGGTTACAATGTGAGAGTTGAGACAGGCTCAGCTCTCAGACCCTAAATTGCAAGGCCTGAGGGAGGTAGCTAGGGAGGCACATGATTCTCAAGGAAAGGGGGAATCTGTATACTGGGACAAAGGGTTACTATACAGAGAGTGGACCCTTGAGGGAGGGCAAGAAAGTGAGAGAGTACAGCAGTTGGTAGTGTCTAGAGCCTATCGTCTGGCACTTCTAGCCATAGCCCATGATATTCCCCTTGCAGGTCACATGGGCATAAAATGTATAAAGAGGTGTATTATGCAGAACTTTTACTGGCCTGGAATTTCCAGAGACGTAACAGGGTACTGCAGGTCCTGTGAGCAGTGCCAAAAGGTAGGCAAGGCAGGAGACAAGGTGAGAGCTCCTTTGATGCCTTTGCCTGTGACTGAGGAGCCATTTCAGAGGGTAGCTATGGATATTGTGGGTCCTCTGAGTACCCCAAGTTCCACTGGGAAAAAGTATATCCTAGTGGTAGTGGATTATGCTACACGATACCATGAGGCAGTGGCTTTGTCCTCTATTGGGAGAGAAGGTGGCAAATGCTTTGTTAGAGATTTTCAGCAGGGTAGGTTTCCCAAATGAATTACTGACTGACAGAGGTGCCAATTTCATGTCAGAACTGCTGGCTTGTCTGTGGAAGTCCTGTGGGATGAAGCACATGAAGACTACCCCCCCCAACATCCCCCGACTAATGGTCTTGTTGAGAGGTTAAACTCTGCAATCAAGTCCATGCTACTGGCATTTGCAGATCAGTTTAAGAGGGAGTGGGACAACTATTTGTCCCATCTGTTGTTTGCTTACTGAGAGGTTCCCCAGGAATCCACAGGTTTTTCACCCTTTAAGTTGCTGTATGGGCATAGGGTGAGGGGACCTTTAGGTTTAATTCGAGATGAGTGGGAAGTTGAGTGCGAGTCTCACAAGGAGTCTGTTGTGGCATATGTCCTAAACCTCAGAACAAAGCTCAGGGAACTCATGGGCTTGGCCCAGGAGAACCTGGCAGAAGCCCAACAACAGAAAAAGGTGTGGTATGACAGGAATGCTTGAGCTAGAGAGTATGCCGTGGGGCAGCAGGTAATGGTTCTCATACCTGTCAGACACAACACACTGCAAGCAGCTTGGGAGTGACCCTACAAAGTGGTAAGAAAGGTAAGTGATGTTAACTACATGGTGGAACTGCTAGGCAGAAGGCAGGGGCACACATTTTACCATGTTAACATGATGAAACTTTACCACGATAGGGAGGCCCTTGTGCTGAGCATTTGCATTGGATTGCAGGAGGAGTCTGAGGGAGATCTGGGGACTGATCTCCTCAGTGATGCTTCGGCTGACACCTCATTGGAAGGGGTAGCAATGCCCCAGCAGCTATCTCCTACCCAGGCTTGAAAAATCCGAGCAGTGTTGCAGGAGTTTGGGGACATGTTCACTGAGAAACCAGGGTGTACCCACCTTGGGCAGCACCAGGTGGACAAAGGACCCCAAAGGCCTATTAGGCAGGCCCCTTATAGAGTGTCTGAGTGAGTCAAACAGACTCTGAGGGAGGAGGTACAGGGGATGTTGGAATTAGGGGTGATTCAAGAGTCCAACAGTCCCTGGGCCTCCCCAGTGGTGCTGATGTCAAAGAAGGATAGCAGTACCAGGTTCTGTGTGGACTACAGGAAACTAGTCACACAGAGTCAGATGCTTACCCCATGCCTAGGACAGATGAGGCCCTAGAGCAGCTGAGTGGGACTAAGTATCTTACAACCATTGATCTTACCAAGGGTTACTGGCAGGTGCCCTTGACTCCCAGTGTGAGAGAGAAGTCAGCCTTTGTGACTCCTTTTCAGCATGTATGAGTTCACAAAGATGCCCTTTGGAATGAAGAATGCCCCAGTGAATTTCCAGAGGCTGGTAGATCATATCCTAGCAGGAGCAGGCAGGTTTGCCCTTGCTTACCTGGATGATATTGCCATCTACAGCCATTCCTGGCCAGAACACCTTCAGCATGTCAGGGAGGTGCTGGGCAGACTACAGAGGGCAGGGTTGACCATTAAGCTGAGCAAATGTCAGGTTGGTATGGCAGAGGTCTCCTACCTAGGACATAGAGTGGGGGGTGATAAGATAAGGCCAGGACCTACCAAAGTGGAAGCCATTCAGGCATGGCCTGCACCTGTTACTAAAAAGCAGGTGATAGCATTTTTAGGGACAGCAGGGTACTACAAAAAGTTTGTCCCCAGTTATAGTACAATAGGTGCTCCCTCACAGACCTGACAAGGAAGAACAGGCCAGATAGGGTAGTGTGGACCCCAGCATGTGAGCAGGCATTCCAGAAGCTTAAAGAAGCTTTGGGAGGACCCCCTGTGTTAGCCAGTCCAGATTACAGCAAATAATTTGTTGTGCAGGTGGATGCTTTGAACCATGGGGTGGGGGCTGTATTTTGCCAGATTTCTTCAGTGGTTTATCTCAGTCATAGGCTCCAATCCAGGGAGGAATGCTATGCAGCTGTAGAAAAGGAATGTCTAGCCATAGTGTGGGCACTGCAGAAACTTCAGCCTTATCTGTATGGAAGGAAATTTACTGTTATGACAGGTCACAACCCCCTAATATGGTTAAACAGAGCCAGCCAGCAAAATGCCAAGTTGATAAGATGAAGCCTAGGGTTGCAAGCATATGATATGTCAGTGCAGCACCACAGTGGGATTAGCAATGCCGATGCAGATGGGCTCTCAAGACAGGAAATGGGGTAAGGTATATTCAGATAGACCTAACCCTCTCAAGCAGCATTTCTCAAAGGTCACTTGAAAAACCAGCTTGAGTTCTTCTGGGGGGGGGGGATGTGAAGGCTGCCAAACCTAGCCAGATACAATTTTGGAGATAATTCTGTCATCTGTAAATATTAATGTGAACCACAGGCTTGTTGTCTTAAATGGAAAAACTGTTGTTAGATGTGGAATTGAAAAAAAATGTAACAACATTGCTCTCTGCTGACCAAGTAAAACATGTTGTGACCCTTTGATCTAATGTGAGCTCTGGCCTGTCTAGATGAAGATATTCTTTCTATTGCTTTAACCAAGAGTTAAATTGGTAGATTTAAACATGCAAACATATTTTTATTGCTCTGCTTCCTGACCAGCTGCAAGATAACAAAAGAAGATGTTAAGAATGTAAATGTAGTTCCTGTTAGCCTGGGAACCCAGGGAAGTGTGAAGAATGATGTAATGGGAACCAAGAATGTGATTTTAAAAACAGAGATAATCAGAAAGCATTAAGCATTTTTGTCTAGACCATCCAACTCATCAGCACTCTGCTTGTGTTCTATATGCAAGTTATTTTAGGTGTGTGTTCTATATGCAAGTTATTTTAGGTGTGTGTTCTCTTTTGGAAATAGCTAGAAACTAGAAAGATTACACTGTGTTTTTCTGTGATGTCAGAACTGTACTAATGAATTATTTTAAGTATTTCTCTGTGATCTCTGAACTCTTGACTAGCACTATGTAGTAAGAAGTATTGTCTTGTGTTTTTATTATTTATTATTAAATATTTTAAAACCTTTCAACTGTGGCTGTTTTGTGTAGAGATAATTTAAGCTCATAAGAGTACTTGCATGCCTTTGGTAAAATTGTACAAAGCCACTACTATAGCTTTAGCCCTGGGCAATACTACCAATTGGATAATATTATTGCACAGTAATAATTGGACACCCTTTTAAGGGCCTTTGGGTAGCTGATAAATATTAGCTGGGTGGTGGCAGTGAATACTACCATATAGTCTTGGTAAAAGGGGCACAGCTGGAGAACCTGTGCCAACCTTCTCCAAAAGTGTCTGTATGATTGTATAAACTCTTATCTCAAAGTGTGTGTGTATCAGCTACTTGGGCAGGGACACGAAGCACTGGTTGGACAGAGAGGGTGCTGGAGATTTTAGCTTGCCCAGCTGGCTGAGATCTGGACCCTATAGTTGTGCCAGTATGGAGTCTTATTGCAAGGGAGCGACCAGTCCCAGATTAACAGTGATCTGTGTGTGCTCTTAAGGGAAATTGCACTTTACTGTGTGCATTTGTTATCCTTTCCTCCTATATGAGATGCTCCTCACTGGTTTTAGTGGGGAGGATTGAGGCTCCTTGATTGCTGAGCCAGGGCACAGGCATCTCGTATATATATATATATATATATATATATATATAGAGAGAGAGAGAGAGAGAGAGAGAAATATGAGTATATAAATATATATATATATATATATATATATATATATATATATATATATATATATATATATGTATGTATATGTATTTGTATGTCTGAGTATGACATCTGTGTATATCAGCTTTTTTGCCATTGTCTAGTTCCTTCTTTTTTAAACAGTTGCTGCAAGTGTTTATTGCCCTTTTGATGTGTAAATAGCACTCTTGCATAACTAAATGTGTTTTGTACTACTGTTTCAGAAAATATTCTGGAGAAGCCTTGTGTTTTATACTGAAGTGCTCAGTAACATTCAATTGGTTTGCTCACATAGCAGAATGCTTGTTTTTCTTTTAAGCAGTTATAAGTTTGTTTCTCAAGCATTTTCCCATTGCAGTTTTTTTATTCTAGAGTACTTACAAATGTTTATAGCCATAAGAGTGACATGCAATATAATTAGAAATGTTAATTAGCTCTATTATATTTATATTTTCAGGGTTGTAGTACAAATAGGCATGAGCTGGGGTAGTTAGCGTATTTTGTGCCTGGCCTACAGTGTGGCATTCTGGCATGGGGTGATGGGGTGAATGGTAGGAAGCTTCCTGTGGTCTGGCATTTCAGTTAAGTGGTATTGTACGAGCAGAGGACAGAAGAGGTGAGTGGGTTACCCAGGAGAAGGGTGCTGGCTACTGCCAGATATCTTACTGGGCAGAAGGCATTGGCTGCTAACGGCAGTCTGAAAATTGAGTGTTGTGATCAAGTTTGACCCTCTTGAACTGGGTTGGTTCAGTTTGTGGTTTGGGGAGGTTGGCTGCCAGGAGATACAATGAGGGGCTAGGCAGATTACTCATGGAAAGGGTAGCAGGGAGGGTTTTTTAGATTTGTGACTTGGAATGTAGGAGGCTTGAGCAAGTCAATCAAAATACAACAAATATATAACTATACAACAAAATGAAAAAACTCCTTAAATTATTTTGCAGATCCAAAATCCTTCTCAAGGATAGCATCAGAGGCATTACAAAAAACGAAGAACATAACCACGTCCACTAAAGGTGCCCATGAGCTTAGCCTGGCCTCTGAAGCAAAAAATAATTATAAATCCTTCTTTAGATATGTTAGAAAACTAAAAAACAAAACCCTACATTGCTCAGAAATTTTTCATAATGGTACCTCCTATTCTGACGCAACAGACACTGCCAATGTCCTTGCAAAAAAATATAGTGCCTACTTCACCCCCTGAGACTTCTATTCAAAGCCCTGAAATAGCTGAATCCCTTACTCCCCCAATTATCTTTAAAGATCATTTACTGAAATTGTTAAAGAAGACCAAAAAATACTTTCTCCATGGGACCTGACAATATACCTGATGCTTAATTAATAGTGTTAAATATGCCCTTGCAGACACCCTCCTCTAACTGTTTAACCTAAATTTAGCTACTAGTTTAGCTAATTGTTTTGTCTCCAATGAGTGGCACACAGGAGTGATGATGTCTTTCAATAAGGGTGGCTTTACAACTGACCCTAGTAATTACAGACCTATCAGACTTACAAGCCTCATCTTCAAAGTCATGGAACATGTTGGAACTGACCTCATAAAGTATGATATCAAGTCTCTTGTTAGACTTGGACCCGACAGCTTCATCTGTTCATAAGTTGATTAGTTTAATATTGTGAGGGGTAGATTATGGCTATTTAATCTGGTAAACATCTTCTGAAGGTTTCTGGAAGTTGCAGATAGAGAACATGCAGTACACACAGAGTATCTTGATTTAGCCAGGGCCTTCAACAACATTTTCTATGCTGGCATCATACAAAAGCTAAGTGGTTTAAATTTTTTTCCATATTTGGTAAGATGGCTGTTAAACTGGCTAAAAGACAGAACCCAAATAGTTCGAGCTGTAGGATTCTTATCAAAAAGTATGAACATGGCTAGTGGTGTCCCTCAGGGCTTGGTGCTGGGAGCTCTCTTTTTTGGTATTTACTTCTCAGATCTCCAAGAAAAAGCTAAGGCCTCTGGCTAACAAAGTCTGCAGATGACTGAAAACCAGGGATTGTTGTTAAGTCACCTTATGATATCCAAACCCTGCAGGATGAACTTTCTCTAGTAAACTCTTGGTGTACTAAAAAAGGGATTACACTCAAGGCTAAAAAGCGTAGCACTATCCCTTTTGGTGTAGAATCCTTCCAGCCATCATGCTGTTTAGACAAACACTACTACAAAACAAAACAAAAATGCAGTCAGGGGCCTAGGTACTTGGGTTGATAGCTTCCACTATTTTGGCCATCATGTGACAACTGTTGTCAAAAATGCTTTTATTTAGCCCAGGTACTTGTCAAAGGAATATCATCAAGGTAAAATGAGGTAACCACTCCCTTATACTCAGCATTGATCAGGCCAGTTACTGAGTAGAGCTCCCTGTTTGGGATGTATCTCAGTAAACATATCAAGTAAAGGTTCCTAACCAAAAGGATCACAGTCCTAAAGTCCCTGTACTAGCCAAGAGGGGTAGGAAGCTGTATCTTTCTATTTAATGTTTTTTAGACATATCAGGGCAGATCTCTGTTTATCATGCCATTAGAGACCCCATTGCTCTGGCCTTCCTGTTCCCACTTAAATCCAATATCTCCACCAGTGCTAGAACCAGGGACATAAATCTTCACCAACAATTAAACAATACATGGCGGAGGGACAGGTTTATAACCCAGCATCTCCCAAACCTCTGGAATAAACTTCCTCTGCCTGTTAAGCAGTGTGACTTACTAGTTTCCTTAAATGCAAACTGAATGACTAGATAGGTATCAACAAATTTACTCTGGGTTTGACTGGTATTGCCCTCTTGAAAAAAAGGGGGTATGGCCTGAAGGAGGGTATATGCATAAGACTCAGTGACCTTGAAATATCTATGAATCCATTAAAAGGCGGAGGATATGAAGCATGTTAAGAAGGAAAGTGGGGTGACCTTTCAACACATGGTTAAAATGAAAGAAAATAGTTAAGGAAGCTGGGAAGAAATTGGATGGAGATAGTATAAAAGGACTGAGAAAAAAGGAGTATATAAGGGGTAGTAATTTCAGAAAGTAAGAGTAGAAAGGGGATGGTGGAGAGCAGTGCAGAGGGTAGATGGATTATAGTAAAGTGCAGAGTAAGGATTTCATTGTAGTTTCAGGAATTTCTATGGCCAAAATAATAATGCTGACACGGTGCTTCTAAATGTCTTTCTATATTTTCCGGAGGTGCACTGGGATTTTATAATCGCCCACAAAGCCCTACACCAACCCAATAACACCCCAATTCTCTCTACCTTTATAAGACCTTATAATAATTTGAAGAATCTGCGCTCTGCCAACAAAATGTTGATACACACTTCCTTCTCTAATAACTTAGCAGGTCATTCCTTATTCTCAAACTCAGTTGGTAAAATATGGAATCAATTGCCAAATGACCTCACTACCCTTACCTCTCTCCCACTATTTAAAACTAACCTAAAACGTTTCCTCTCCAATCACTGGTTATGCTCTTGTAATAACCCTGACTAACCGTTTGTTGTTTTTTTTCTCTAACTACCTGTCCCCAATCAAAATATTATTCTCCACCATAAATCTCTACTTCTAACCGTTCCTTATAACTAACCCTCCTCCTTCATAAATCTCTACTTCTAACCATTCCTTATAACTAACCCTCCTCCTTCTTCTTTGCACTCTCCTCCCTGAGTATTACTTCTTATCTGTAACTCTGTTAGCCATTTATTCTGTCTTATTCTAATTTTTGGTAACTGCAGAGGTATTACGCCATATTAATATTATTGCCAAACTTTTTCCATGCAATGTTCAAAATGTTGTTTTAAAATGTCTATTCTATAAATGTAAAATCAAAATGTTATTGAATGTTTTTGTATGTCTCTATGATGCTGTGTAACTGGAGCTTTTCTCCCCGGGCCTCCACTGAAAATGGACATGTATCCAGTTGGACTAGATAGGTAAACAAATGTAAAATAAAAATAAAATAAAATTAATTTTAGCTGAGTACTGGAAATTATAAGATGAATAGGTTGTATAGGAAAAGGGAAAATCATATGAGTGGTATCAAGGAGTAGGGAAAGATGATGGAAGATTTGGATAGATGTGTGGTGGTTGAAACATGGGAAAAGAAGAAATGTATATTTTTCATGGAGCAATAAGCCTCAAGCTGATAGATTGGACTGGTTTGGGTTAATAGGATTACAGCAGAGAAGTTGAAACAGGCAGCATTTTAGAATACAGGGAGTTATAATCATGTGCATGTACATGTACATTCTGACTGAAGGTGAGATGGATTTGGAATGTTTGGAGATTGGAAGGTGGAAGAGGTGAAATTTGGAATGGACTAAGGAGATATTAAGGTTGGTTGTAGTGGAAGCTTTGTGTGGGTCTTGAGAAAGGATATGCAAAGTTTTTGAATGAAGATTGAAGCAGATTGCACAAGATGGGATTACCATGTAAGTTTGCTCTGTCAACAAATTTTGGGAAAGAGGGCAGGTGGTATCTATTGTTTATTTTTTGATTTATTAGTAGTACAATCATGTTGTTGGGTTATCAATGAAAGTGTGTACTGTTTTTTGTATTTTTATATTCAATAAAAAAGTAAAACAAAAAAAATAACATTCAGAAAAATAAAATAGAAGTATTATTGCCTGTTTAAGAAAAATGTGCCACTCAAAAATTAGCTCTCAGGAAAACTCAGTGAAAAAGGAATTACAAACAATTCTGGGCAGTATCCAGGAACGTTCTATAAAACTTCATAAACTTGAGACCAAGCTGGACTGCATAAAAGAAGACTGCAGAAAACAGATGGACTTGTTAAATGAAGTTTTGAAACAAAAATCTGCGCAGATCTCATCAATAGAGGAAGCAGTTAATGACTTAGATGTAAGAATGACAGAAAATGAAAACCATACAGAATTCATATTAAAACAAAATACATTGTTGCTGGAGAAGGTAGAAGCTTTGGAGAATAGATCTCGAAGGAACAACATAAGGATATATGGAATTCCAGAGAAAGAGGAAGGGAACAATATGTTACAATTTTTGAATAACTGGTTACCAAAAGCACTTACCTGCCAGAGGCCCTCTCTTTTGGCAATGAGAGAGGCCATAGGTCTCTTTCATCTTCATCACTGAAGAAAAACCCTCCAGTTCCCAGATATACCATTGTTAATTCCTTTATAGCCAATACAAGGATTTGGTTCTGAAATCAGCCTGGGTTAATTCTCCAGTAAAAATAAAATACAATATCATCAGATTTGATAATGACTATACTTCTTTGGTCATGACTAAAAAAAAAGCCTGTGTTCCACTAATACAAAGTTTGAAGAAACTGGATATTAAAGTTCAATTAATTTTCCCAGCCAAAATTAGGATTTCTTTACTTGAAGGACAAAAACTTTCAATACATAAGAAGATACCCTAAAAGTTATGCAAAAAAAGAAATTATTAGATAAAACTGAAGAAATGGACTGGTCTCTTTCTAGTTTGAAGGGACAAGCAACTAGAAATGGTTGGTCTCTTAAAGAAAATAACAAAATGAAAGAAAACTAATAGTTCTGCTACAATTTACTTTAAAAATCCCACATAAATATTATCTGTTTTAAAGCTTCATCATCAAAACCAGGAATATAGTAAAGGTTTGTTTTTTCATTTTTTTATTAATACTATATATGTTACTACTAATAGATATGAATGTTTTCCTGCTAATTTTCTCTTCTCTGTATGTGTAGAAATAAGTTATTAATAAAAGATAATCTACTTTAGCTGTTATTGTTTTTATTTCTATTCACTTTACTCATTAACAATTATTACTTTTATTTTAATTTTGAAGGCTAGGGAAATGAGCGGGGAAAAGGGTAACATAAGATTTGGTACTATATACACAAGAATGTAACTGTATATTGATTAGATTATTCAGTTGTCTAAGGATTTCCTCACAGACACTGTGTTCTCACTGTGACATGACAGGTTTTCTTTGAAGAGCTTTTCATTGATCTCTTAAATGTTTAGATATAATATTTTTATTTTAGTATGACTGTGGTGGTTATAGAAGAGTTATAAGCAGAGTTTGTGGACTGTGTTATTTGCCCAAAGTCATGTCTGTTAATTCTAAAAATTGTTTAATTTTTTTTTTAATTTTCTTTCATTTGCGATAGGAATATTGATTGTGAGCCAGTTAATAGACAGTTAGTCTTCCTTTTTAATTTGTTTTCCTGCTCCTAACAAAAACTGCATCAAAAGAGTGCAGTTTAATAGCTCAAGTCTCCTTTTCACTCAGCAACAACTGATATTATTCTCTGGTGCAGTCTACTAGCAAGAAGGGACAACCTGAACTTTGACCTGATGCTGATACAGTCTATGTGATGGAATTTTTAAATGAGCAGTAAACGGAAATGTTTTTACACCTTAAAACTCCAACTATTCTCCCCCCCCCCACTGTGTCTGAATTTAAGACTGCTTGATAATATAATAAAATGTCCAACTGAAAGCAGCTAGACAGCCTGAAATGAAATGGTAAATTTTTTTCTTTTTTTTTTCTTTTTCTTTTTTAACAACACTACTGGCTGTCATTTAGAAAAGCATAAGTATTTCCTTTACTGTAGCTGCTTTTGGAATACTGTTCTGTTCTGCTTAATTATTGCTAATACATTGTGCCTAGAATTTATGATTCTTCAAAATAGAGATGTAATTACAACATTTAATTACTATTGAAGGAAGTGGCTGCTATTAACTCAATATATAGCCTTTATTGCAATCAGTTGAACTGGGGCACTGTTCACAATTTAGTTTTAATTTGTAAAACTAAATTGTCTTTGTGGACTTAGAGAAAGCATATGACATGGTGCCTAGAGAGGAGTTGTGGTATTGTATGAGGAAGTCGGGAGTGTCAGAGAAGTATGTAAGAGTGGTACAGGATATGTACGAGAGTAGTGTGACAGCGGTGAGGTCTGCGGTGGGAGTGACAGATGCATTTAAGGTGGAGGTAAGATTACATCAAGGATCAGCTCTAAGTCCTTTCTTATTTGCAATGGTGATGGACAGGTTGACAGACGAGATCAGACAGGAGTCCCCATGGACTATGATGTTTGCAGATGACATTGTGATCTGTAGTGAGAGTAGGGAACAGGTGGAGGAGACCCTGGAGAGGTGGAGATATGCTCTAGAGAGAAGAGGAATGAAGGTTAGCAGGACTAAGACAGAATATATGTGTGTGAATGAGAGGGAGGATAGAGGAATGGTGGGGATGCAGGGAGTAGAGGTGGCGAAGGTGGATGAGTTTAAATACTTGGGATCAACAGTTCAGAGTAATGGTGAGTGTGGAAGAGAGGTGAAGAAGAGAGTACAGGCAGGATGGAGTGGGTGGAGAAGAGTGTCAGGAGTGATTTGTGACAGACGAGTACCAGTAAGAGTGAAAGGGAAGGTCTACAATAGGGTAGTGAGACCAGTTATGCTATATGGGTTGGAAACAGTTGCACTGACAAAAAGACAGGAGTCAGAGCTTGATGTGGCAGAGTTGAAGATGTTAAGATTTGCACTGGGTGTGACAAGGATGGACAGGATCAGGAAAAAGTATATTAGAGGGTCAGCCCAGGTTGGAAGGTTTGGAGACAAAGCCAGAGAGGCAAGATTACATTGGATTGGACATGTGCTGAGGAGGCATGCAGAATATATTGGGAAAAAGATGCTAAGGATGAAGCTGCCAGGTAGCAGAAAAAGAGGAAGGCCTAAGATAAGGTTTATGGATGTGGTGAGAGAGGACATGCAGGTGGATGGTGTGACAGAGCAAGATGCAGAGGACAGGAAGAAATGTAAACAGTTGATTCACTGTGGCGACCCCTAACAGGAGCAGTTGAAAGAAGAAGAAGATTAAGAAATGTCATCTTTTTGCAACACTACTGATTGTCATTTAGAAAAGCATAAGTGTTTCTTTTACTGCAGCTGCTTTCAAAATACCATTCTGTTCTGATTACATCAAATCAATAGGAATGAAACATTTAATTATAAATAGATAATATGTTGTGTCTAGAATTTATGATTATTCATAATAGTGATGCCATTCCAACATTTAATTACTATTGAAGGATGTGGCTGCTAGTAACAAAATATATAATCTGTATTGGAATAAGCTGAACTTGGGCACTGTTCATATTTTAGTTTTAACTTGTATATATTAAGAAATTTCCTCTTTAGTTAATAAATGTAGAGTATCTGTCTGTTTTTAAGTATAGAGATATGATGAAAACTATTGATGTTTACACATCTGCTTTGCCATTTAGAATATTTTTTCAACTTCATTTACTATTAATTATTATGTCTCATCTTCATATTAATGTGTAAATCTATTTTGGAGATTAAGCCGATATTTTAGTTTTTCTTCCTTTGGATTAACTATTCCTTAATTCTTTTCATACGTAAGGCAGTAATATTTGTATCTATAGTGATCATTTCTTTTAAATACATAAAATATCTACAACAGCAGCCTGAATCCAAGCTATTCTGTATAGTACATATTATAACAAAGGTATCATTCTTTTACCTTCATCTTATTCAGAATTGATCACATCCTTTTATTATTTGCTTAAGTAAGTGGGTACTGCTTAAATGAAAACAATTCATGGCAATTCTATAGGTGCACTCCATAGAGTTCTAGTGTCAATTATGGAACGAGACTGCCAAGCCTCTCTTCTGCACAAATACTGCTGCTGTGCTCTATCATGCCCCAGCCAGGTTTTGAACTCAGATCTAATTGATGGTGATCCTGCATCTTAACTTCTATGCTGTTGGGCTGGGGTATTACTGGCTTATTCATACAAATTATATTACATTAGAGGAGCAGTGAACAAGATTGTTCAGTAATGAGACTGGCATAATAGAGAATGTCTGATGGACAATTAACTTTGCATCAGGTATTTTCAATAATACTCTTGAGTAGAATATTACTAAAAGTGTCCAGTGTGTGAGATTTAGAAAAACAGCTATGATTAATATCTCTTACACAAATGCAATTGTATCACTTTTTAATGTATTAGTCCCTTTGGTGTTAAATGATGAGTGCACTTTAATTATTACTTTCAATATTATTTTAGTATACTTAGGAAGATGTAGCATCTCTGTAATGTTGTTGATTGAGAAATGGATCAGCTAGTGAGTGGTTTGTATGATTTCATAATCAAACCAGGAATACGTTATTACATGATTGGTGGTCTATATGTTTCTAAGATTGATCTTCTAATATTAGTCTTACTTATTTTGTCCACAAAAAAGGTCTTAGTTTCTGTTTTTTATTCTTTATACTGAGCCAACTACTTTTTGATTCAACATTTTTGTTTCTTTTTTGAATGTCTATTTATAATTGTTTTTCATTAAATATTAATGAACTAAATAGTCCACTGAAGCAATTTAAATAAATATTTGAATATATAGAAAGTTCATATAATTTTTTCTACAGGAATGCACATATTAAATGAAGATGTTGATAGACCGACATTGAAATATTATTCAGTATTAATGGGCTCTCATTTTAAGCAAAAAGAAGAGGCACTTTGATATTATGGAGAAAGTCATTACCAATGCCACAAATAATAAATTGTTATACTGATAAAAATGGAATGTTGACATTAGTGGTAGTAGAGATCAATAAATGATTTTATAAATTTGTAAATAGATATTGGATACCTGGAACGGGAGCAAAAATTTCTAAAAAATATTTAGACATCATAACCTTACATACAAAAGGAAAATTAATAATTGTAGGAGATTTTAATTGTATTTTGTCTAGTAAAGATTTTACAAATGGAGAGCAACCAAAATTATCTTCTGTTTCTAAACATTTAAAACAATTTGTTACTGATTTAAATATGCATGATATATATAATTAAAAATTAGCAAAATCCCTTAATTATACTCATTATTCATATAGATTTGGTACCCACAGTAATATTATTAGTATTAATAATGCCTTGTCCTTTGTCTGACCACAATGCTATAATGCTTATTATTACTTTAAAGCCTAATAATTTGATTCACTGCTAAAGAATTCTGGCCTATATAATAAAAGTGAAAGATTTTAAAGATTGGTTGTTAAAAGAAATAAATCAGTTTATTGAGATAAAAAAGTAGCATAAGTTATTTTGTGGGATGCTCTAAAAGCATATCTATATGGAAGAATTAAAAATTAGTATTTATACAAAAGAAAGGAATGGGACAAAGAATTAAAAATCCTGCAGTCCAGTACAGATAAATTAAAATTAAACTTGACGCCCAATGATAAGACTGCAAATGCTGAGCTAAAAACTTTAAATCAGAAATATCTTGATATACTTCATCATATAATTTCAATGCATTTAGTAAAGCTGAAATTGCAGTCTTACTCAACAAATCCTAAGAGTTTGCATAAATTAGCTATCAGATCCAAAAGAAAAATAAATGAACATCATATATGGGAATTACTGTTTAAACAGCAGAAGAAATTTAAAGAAGTTACAGATTTAAGGGATATACTAGAATGTTGTAGAATCAATTATAAGAATATTAACAGTAAGACAAATTGTTGTCTAATCTGCAGAAATTACTATATTAATATCATGTACAATGGAAAACATATGTTTCTACTGTTCACTACTTCCTCTTATCTGCACATTTATTAAGTATTTTTTATAATCTACACATCACTTGCTCATGTTATTGTACATTTTTCCTGTCAGAATTGTTTCTCCACTGGAGGTGTATTTCATTGTACTTATTTTTCTATCAGCCATGTATTTCTCCACTGGTGGTATATTCATTGTATTTTGTTTATTTGTCTGTTCTTTTCTACATTGCATGTTATATTTTGTACTCTTTGTTTATATTTTGTTTAGTATGTAATTTGCTTTTTTTTTTCTTTGTTTTTGTAAGTTGGAACTTTTCTCCCTGGGTCTCCACTGAAAATGAGCCATTTGGATCAGTTGGACTGACCCGGTTAACAAATGTCAAATAAATATAAAATAAATAAATAACATTTTGAGAATTGTAGCATTACTGATAACTTTTTGAAAAAAATATAAAAAAATAAATTAAATAAAGAACAAATAATTAGCATTGATAAATTATTTTCATTCAAAGAATTAAAAGATCAAATTGATAACCTTAAAACAAATAAAGAACCAGGTCTTTATGGTTTGATTCCAGAGTTACTTAATTTATTTCCAGATAATATTTTAAGTATATTATTAAAAGTATTTAACCAAATTAAAGCTACTTTGGTTATCTCTATTTCCTGGCATTATTCTGTTGTTTCTCCAATTTTAAAGCAAGATAAGGATGCTAAGCTTTGATCTTCCTACAGACATATTTCTTTGCTAAATGTTGATTACAAAATGTTTATGTCTATCATTGCTAAAGATTAAACCTCATTATGCCAAAATTAATAAATGAAGCTCAAACTGGGTTTATATTACACAGAAAGATTCAAGATAATGTTATTAGACTTAATACTCTAATTGATATAGCTAATAAAAATAAAAAATAATTGTCGATAATAAGTTTAGATTTAGACAAAGCTTTTGACTCCATCAATTGGACTTATTTAGTAAAGGTACTTAAAGAATATAATTTTTCTGAGAAATTTATAAATCTTATCACTAACCTATGTAGTAACTGCTTCTCTTTTGTTAAAATTGGTTCTTATTTGTCTAGCTGATTTAAAACCTTAATGGGTACTAAACAATGATACCCTTTATCCCCTTATTATTTGCTTTAGCCATTGAACCTTTTACCATCTATATTAGATCTAATGATAAAGTTAAAGGTTTCCCAGTAGACTGTAACTTTAGTTGTAAAATCCAACTATTTGCAGACAATCATTATCATCATCACCATCTTCTTTCGGCTGTTCCCATTAGGGGTCACCACAGCAGATCACCTGTTTCCATTTCTTCCTGTCCTCTGCATCTTGCTCTGTCACACCAACCACCTGCATGTCTTCTCTCACCACATCCATAAACCTGATCTTAGGCCTTCTTCTTTTCCTGTTACCTGGTAGCTTCATCCTTAGCATCTTTTTCCCAATATACTCAGCATCCCTCCTCAGCACATGTCCAATCCAATGTAATCGTGCCTCTCTGGCTTTGTCTCCAAACCTTCCAACCTGGGCTGACCCTCTAATATACTTATTCCTAATCCTGTCCACCCTCGTCACACCCGGTGCAAATCTTATCATCTTTAATTCTGTCACATCCAGCTCAAACTCCTACCTTTTTGTCAATGCCACTGTCTCCAACCCATATAACATAGCTGGTCTCACTACCCTCTTGTAGACCTTCCCTTTCACTCTTACAGGTACTCATCCATCACAAATCACTCCTGACACTCTTCTCTACCCACTCCATCCTGCCTGTACTCTCTTCTTCACCTCTCTTCCACACTCACCGTTACTCTGAACTATTGACCCCAAGTATTTAAACTCATCCACCTTTGCCACCTCTACTCATTGCATCCTCACAATTCCTCTATCCTCCCTCTCATTCACACACATATATTCAGTCTTAGTCCTGCTGACCTTCATTTCTCTTCTCTCTAGAGCATATCTCCATCTCTCCAGGGTCTCCTCCACCTGTTCCCTACTCTCACTACAGATCACAATGTCATCTGCAAACATCATAGTCCACGGGGACTCCTGTCTGATCTCGTCTGTCAACCTGTCCATCACCATTGCAAATAATAAAGGGCTCAGAGCTGATCCTTGATGTAACCTCACCTCCACCTTAAACGCATCTGTCACTCCCACCACAGACCTCACCGCTGTCACACTACCCTCGTACATATCCTGTACCATGCTTACATACTTTTCTGACACTCTTGACTTCCTCATACAATACCACAACTCCTCTCTAGACACCCTGTCATATGCAGACAATATTTTAATAAAAATATTTAAAAAAATACTAAATATTTAAAGGATTTTAAATTGTTTAATTTGAATAAAACACAAATTCATTATCTAGGGATTATTATCAACTGTACTGTAATGGACTCCATTGTAACCAAGTATATTAATTTATTAAACATAAATTAATTGACAACTGAAATTAAATAATTTTTTTACAATGGATGACAGTATCACACTGATAAAAATTATTATTTTGTCAAAAAATCTATATTATGTGCAATCATTAATAATACTTCCTACTAAAAACTGTTTTCAAAAAGTTGAACTCTATCCTTATTAACTTTTTTGTTTTTCTAATAAAAAAAGGATATCTTTTGATTGGCACACCAAAGGTTGGCAAGATAGGTTTCTCTAATATTGATTTGTATGCCAAGTCTACTATTTTGAATATAATCTCATTATGGTCACACTCTTCATATCAATCTAATTGGAAGTCCATCCATGAAAGATTTCTGATGAAGTCCTAAGGGATGAAAGCGCGTAACTACTGACTTTATTCAATAAAATTGTGGAGGTCACTGGTTGCCTCTCCTTTCTGGTTATTAGTGTGGAGTGGAGTGGTAATATTAGTCTATCCATGAAAAATTACTTGACAGCAAGTATGTCGTAATTCTGCATCAGCTTTTTGGAATAAATACATTTTACTGGATTTTGAAAGACTTTTGTTTAAATGATAGAAAAGATTTAAGCTCTTCTCCCTTTATAGACAATATTATATATAATTTAAAAGATTTATAAATTTTAATTATATAGTTAAAGACTTATTGTTTTTATTATTCCGTATACCTAATACCAAAGGTTGTTTAGAGACATTCAATACAACCCCAGTGCTAGAATTTAAAGAAACAAATTTAATCTTCTGGCATCAATTTTTAAATGGGAATAAAGTATGTACTACGGATCTTCTAATTACGAAATATGGTGTAGAGAAAAATACATGGTTAAATATACAGAGCTGCAAGAAATTTATTAGTGATAACATTAAAATCTCCATGGATTATCAAGAAAAGTATATTTCTAAAATATTAGAATATCTCTTCAATATTAACAGTAATATCTCTAGTCATAAATCTTACTTATCAATAATATGCAGGATCTTAAGAATGGATTTTGCATCTTTAGACATCCTTTTGGAGTTATCCCTTAAAAATTAATGGGCTTGACTTCTGTAATAGTGATAAAAATTGATTTTAAAGTCTTGTGGAAAGACTACATCTTCCTTTCACTGGATAATTTATTCTTGTAAATGTCTTCATAGAGTATTTTTAGGGTCTATATCAGCATTTTGAAAATGTAATAGTTTGAATCACAAAATATCAAGCTGAAATGATCGAACTATTACATTTTCAAATGCCAATATAAAAACACAACCCCCCCCCAAAAAAACTAAAGAGTGTAGACAGGGGGGGGCATGCCCCCTTGCACCCCCCACATGGAGGCCTACTCCCCCCAGACCCCCCCGCTACTTAAATATACCAACTCCGAGACCACACTACATTGTAGTAAATGGAAATCTCCCCTTACGGAGATTTCCGTTTACCTGTTCGATGTTCTGCACTTTTGGCATTCTCGCGTCGACAATATCGCATTCGATATTGTCAATGTTCGAGATGCTGATAGGAACCCATATTTTTACCCCTTCACAAAATAGATTTAATATATAAAACTGGAAAAATTAATTGCTGGAGATGTAATGATAATGCTGTTGCAGATTAGATTCATATGACAATAAAATGCAAAATGGTCACATCTTTCTGGTCTGCGTTTAGGAAATTGTCGCAAGCATTGTGGACAGACAAATGTATTATAACTGATTCACTGATTTTGTTTAATGCTCTGATTCCAGATTCTATCCCTGTATTGCAAATGCCTCTTCTTTGGTCCATACTAGTCATAGAGTGAAAAGTAGTCACAAAGAACTGGAAAAATAAAACTGCTTTATCTTTTACTGAATTTATCCTTTTGGCTAAATATGTTTGCAAGAAAAACTGTTAACTTTAAAAATGAGAAGTTCTAATTTCACAGATCAGAATAGACATTGGCAAAAGTTAAATAATTTGTTAGACAAATATTAATGGCTTGGTTATTGTTATTTTTTGTGGACTTTTGTATATAATTTTCTCAATAATTTGTTGATTCTATGATTTTTTTAAATTTGTATGGTTTTGCTTTAAAATTTAATGAAAAAAACGTTTTAAAGAAAAGGAGAATAAAATAGTTCAAACTACTGCTTGCCAAGATTGGATGTAGGAAGACTGAAAAATAAACCTGCCAATTTTGTATAAAGGAAAACACATTTTTTTCAAAAGTATTAATTACATTCCTGTCTCTGAACTATGACATATTTATAGTTGGTTATAAAAACATGTTTCAGTGCTTTAAGTTGAAGAATAAGTGTTTAACTGTCATCTTGAAAAACAATGGCCCATCACAATATTATTCAGTGTAATATGTTGTTCCAGATCTAGCTGATTTCTTTTTTTAAGTTTTTCATTTTTAGTGAATTTTATATCTTTCACCTCCAAATATACAATGGGCCGGATTCACGAAGGCTTGCACGGAGTCTAAGAGTAGTGTAAGACTCCATGCAGCCTTTGCGATCCAGGAACAGCCCAAAGTCCGTGTAAGAGACAAGCTAAAACGGCTCTTACACGGAGTGGGCGTGGATAAGCTAATCACCTCACTTGCAGCCGAATAGCATGCAAATGAGGATGATTAGCGATCCAGGAAGCCCAGAACAGCCCGTGTAAGAGCCGTTTTAGCTGCAGAAATGTACTCAGTTGACAACTGAGTACGTTTCTGCAAAAACCGCAATGGAGCCATGTCAGCTCCAAATAAAGGGTGCATATGTGTCAGGCAGCATGCCAATGGCCAAATATGTGGCCATTGGGAAGGTAACCTGATGCAAATATCTTAAAAATATTATTTTTTTTTTTCGGCGATCGCCGATGTTTAAACCCAGCGCAGCCCCGCAGAAACGGGCTGTGCTGTATAAAACATAAAAACGAAGGTTATAAACCCACAAATGTGGGTTTTATGCAATACATGGAATGTCAATGCAGGGACCAGCAGACCAAAACCAACATGGCCACCGTGTAGTGGTTGCTAAGGGAGGAAGCTGAGTCTAAGAGATGTAACTAAGCATTAGTAGGCAATCTGATGCAAATGAGTGTTAGGATACTGAAGTCCACTGTCACATAGCAAATGAGCACAGTCTGAGTAGTGTAAGAGTTACAGAAGGGGGAGGAACAGAGTGGGAGATAGGTGACATCACAGGGGGGAATGGTAGAAAGAAATGCAGTTCATTGGAGGTCAGAGTTACATGACAGATGTCAGACAGATATCATGGAAAGAGGTGTGCCACTAAATAAGCATGAGAAAGTCAAGAAATGGAAGGTGTACACTGTTGCCTACACCAAAGTTTCTTGCTGGGCGTGCATGTGCACGTGTGCGCACCATGAAGTGCGAGTAAGGCAGTGTGCGTGCGTGTAAGGCAGACTGAGCATGTGGGAGCATGTTGGGAGATGTTTAACACTGTTTGCACGGGTGTGCACGCGTTTTAATCCGAATAAGCAGATTCTGAACCATGTAAGCATGTGTGCGTGCGTGTAAGCCACTGTGAGCGTGTTTCTGCTGGTTTGCACACGGCTCCTCCCTGAGGAAAAAGAGAGGAAAAAGGAAGCAACAGATTTAGTAGGAAGCTAGCAGGGAATACTGCTGGAGATAGCAGGTGAAAACAATTAGAAGCAGGCAATTACACAGGCAGAATAGTAGCCAAGCCCAGCACTTAAAACTCTGCAAACAGCAGTGCAGGATGTTTCTCTCAAGAGACACTGCAAGACAGGAGTTAAGTTATTAGAAGTGAAAACTGAAAAAGCTGAACTCAGAGCAGAAATGTTAGGGGCTGCCATAGCTGTCATAATGAGACATAGGCAACTTGCTGAGGGTGGTGACAATGCAGATGGTGCCAGACAACCCACAGTGAGGAGACGGAGAAGAGTGTACAGGCCCAGGGTCACCTACCACGGGTTACATGAGCTGGAGATAGTAGAGCGCTATAGAGTGGACAGAGACCTCCTGCAGCAAATAGTGGAGCTGTGCAGGCCACGCCTCACACACAGAACCAACAGAGGGGAACCCATCCCAGTGGAAACCAAGGTATGTGTTGGCCTAAGAATACTAGCAACAGGTACCTTCCAGAGACCAACTGATGATATGATGGGGATATCACAGGCATCAGCCTCCAAGGTACTGCACTAGTTCCTGGATGCCATGTCAGCACATGTCGGTGATCATGTATATTTCCCCAATGCCCGTGAGGTATTGGCCAGCAATATGCGTCTCTTCCAGCAAATAGTGGAATACCCTGAGGTAGTGGGTGCAATAGACTGCACGCACATATGCATCAAAGCACCAGCCGGAGAGCGAGGTAGGGCATACATCAACCGCAAGGGCTTCCCCTCCATCAACTGCCAGGTCATGTGTGATGCCCAGGGCATAATAATGAATGTGTGTGCTGGCTGTCCTGGGAGCTACCATGATTCCCACATCTGGCATTTGACGCAGCTGTACCAGACATTTGCCAATGGGGACATCCCGCACGGACACCTAGTGGGGGATGCAGGTTATGCTCTGGAGCTGTGGCTGATGACACCCATCAGAAACGCACACACACCTGAACAGGAACGCCATAATGAGGCACACGCACAAACACGTAATGTAATAGAGTGTGTGTTTGGGCTGCTCAAGTCACGGTTCCGGTGTCTGGACACATCTGGTGGAGCCTTGCAGTACACACCAACTACATGTACCCAAATTATCATGGTATGTGCTATGCTACATAATATGATCTTGCGAAAACAGCTGCAGCAGGACCAGCATAGGGCCAGGCCAAACAGCCCCCCACCATTGCCAAGGCCATCACAGGCAGAGCGTGACTCGAAGGAACAACCTGAGCCTGCCCCAGTAGGCAGAAGGAGGTGTGCCCAGTATGCCCTGGCCTTGGCAAAGAGGCAACGCATAGCACATACACTGGCTCAGTAGGAACCCTGGGAATGATACCCCTCTCTGACTCACTCATATAGTAACAGGGATGCCTAACATGACACAACCTGCTCTCAAACATGTACAGGGAAGTGTAATATGCACATCCGACAGAGGCAGCCCTGCAGCACCACCTGAGGCATGAATGCTATGTGTTAAGTAATGTAACACCATGTACTATATGCACACCTGAGGACCCTGACTAACATCCTACCCTCACCAAGCATCATGCCACAATATGACAATGAGATGATCAAGTGCAATAATTGACTGAAGTATCGCAGTTAGTCAAAGGGGATCCAATGTGTGCCAGTCTGGGATGACATGCTGAGCATGACATGATGCTCCACCTGCTAGGATTGGCGTGCACCTATCAGTGCAGGCCGTATGGATACTGGCAAAGGCTGTTGTTACCCACAGTGTGCCCTGAATAGGTAAGGCTCAAAACACAAACCTATCTCCATAGGTATCAGAAGGGATAAGAATAAGATAAGGGATAAGTCGAAACAGCAAGATGCATGCAGTCTAAACTCACCCAGTATGGAGAATGTTGATATCTGCGCTGTAACAGAAAACTGAGTCAAGGCTCACAACAGCACCCTAACACTACCAGGTTACACCTCATACTGTGCTGTACAGCCTTAAAACATGGAACAAGCTACAAAAGGAGTGGGACTATCAAGAATTGTCAAGGATAACCACACCCCCATGTTGGTACCACAACAAAAAGCAGCATGGACTAGCCATGGTCAAGTAACAGTGGCTAAAACTGCCCCCCAGTTTATAGCCTGCTACAGACTACTGTCCCAACACCAGGAACTGCACCTGGCCTATGCTGGAATACATGAATATATCAAGTCCTCCAAACCACATTATATTGGGTGACTGAAAATACCCAGACATAGACTGGGAGCATTATACTAGCTCCAACAGTGTAGGACAAAAGTTCATAGAATCCATAAACCAAAAGGCCCAGGAACAACGTACCACTCCCACAAGAGGAGTAAGCATACTGGATGTGATAATCAGCAACATGGGTACTGGATGGCAAGATGAGAAGTGTATTGCTCACTGGTAAAACCAGACCATAGAGTAATCACACTGGATATACAAATCCTGACCACAGTCCCTGGCCAGAAAACCACAGTGGAAAACATGTGTAAAGCAATATTTGCACTCCTCCAAACTGATGTGGAATCCATTAAAGGTCCTGTGCAGGTGCAAAATATGGGCCACACCTCAGAACCTGTAATACAGCCATTCCATGAACACTGCCAGGAATGCTTGGATTATGCAATCCTAAATTAAAACAAGACACAATGCCATACACGCAGGCATCTGACATGGTGGACACCAGCCATAACCAAACCATGCAAGAGAATGAGGAAGCTACTACATGATAGAGCAAACATAAACAATGAAGTAATCACTGATCAGTAGTATGGCAATAAAATCTGTCCACACATACAATCCACTAAGGCCAGCCACAACAAGTTGAATCTGTGAATCCTGAGGCAATGTTACACCTGCCCCAAGTACACAGACAACCCCCAACTCCACCCAAGAAATACAAATATATGTGAGAGATGCAACCATCTATCCAAACTGGAGGCTGATCTCCCTCAACTCAGTACTCCCAAAACTAGTCAGGAGGAGAAGGTAACCACACACACCACAAACACAGTCCCACATAGACCTATCACAACTGCAAACCAAACACATAAACACAGAAAAACATTCCCGGAGGCACAAATTACAAACATAGCACACCAACAGAGACCTCTAAAGCAGACACCCAATCAAACAACCTCCAAACATAGCACATGCAACACATAGTACACAAAGCTGGTGTGCCAAACAGTCACAGGCCAGAAGGAGAAACAACATGCCTGATACAGTTGTAATAGGTGACTCCATAGTCAGACACACTGCTGTCCCGCACACCAGACTGAACAAGGGAAAGGGTACAGTAAGCTGCCTGTAGGCTGCCACAATACGCCACATAACAGAAGTATGCAGGTCACTCCAAAGCAAGTAGAAATATGATGCAGTCATAGTCCATGCTGGTGTGAATGACCTGAGATGTACCTCCCTAGACTACATGAAAAGAGACATAGATGAGCTCTCTGATTATGTAGTCCAGGCTGGCATGACACTCACCGTTTGCAGCATCCTACCCTTACCAAGAATAATGCCACAGTACAAACACGGAATGATCAGTCATAGCAAGTGGCACACTTACTGGTGTCATTCCAAGGGGATCCAATGTCTGTCTGCTTGGGATGTCATGCTTGACAAGCCACGCAGCTGTTCTTGGGATGGCTTACACCTGTTACCCCTGGGTGTCTGGATATTGGATAAGGCCTTTTCCACCTCCATAGAGCCTTTTGTAGGCAAGGCTGAAAAGACTGACCCACCACCCTAGAAAACATAAGTGGAAAGAAACATAAGGGTAATGCTGACCAATGCCAGATGTGTAAACCCCAATATGCATGCTCCCAAGGCCATCCCCAGTATGGAGAACATTGATGTCTGTGCAGTGACAGAAACCTGCTGCAAGCCTCCTGACAGCACACCAGCACTACCAGGTTATACCACATATCATGTGTCATGGCCCCAAAACCTGGAACAAAACATAAAAGAAGGATGAGTATCCATATTCAGCACAGACACCCATACGTCCAGGTAACTGACAATGCACAAGGCATTGGAGTCCACCCATGTGCAACTAACTGTAGGCAAGACTGCTGTACAGTCTGTAGCATGCTACAGACCACACTCTCACACACAGGAACCCCACCCAGCCGTCCTGAAGACACTGGACAGTATGAATGTCCCACCAAATACCAAACAAGGTACCACAAATTACCACATAGGTGGTAAACCATTATGTATGGAAGGAGTAACCAGGGACCTAGGGACACAAGTGGACAGTAACGTGTTATGTGACACCCACATTGCCAATGTGGCTAGGAAGACTGTCTACATTTGACACCGTATCAGGAAAGGATTCACATCTACGTCAACAGAGGTCATTGTGCTCCTATACTGTTCTCTTATCACACCCATAATCTAGTACAATGCCTCATATGGGATGTACCTTACCTGACACCTGCAGCAGTTAGAAAGACCTCAAAGGTACCTCACCAAGAGGATAAAGGGTCTCAAATATATGTCATATGCTGCCTGGCTGTAGACACCCCAGCTGAATGCAGTCACATACTGCCTACACAGAGGCATTGCATGCCTGTTGTAGAAGGCCATGCCCAACACAGGAGTAATGGACATGCTCCACCCCAGAAAACTCAAAGCCATCGAAACTGTGAGAGTGAGAGATGTCAACCTCAACAAATAATGAAATAGGATGTGCTGGTGGGACAGATACATAATCCAGAGGCTCCCCACAGCCTGGACCAGAATCCCACTCCATGTTAGGCAGAGCCCCTCACTGACACTCTTCAACAGGAATCTTGCCAAGTGGATGGATGATTGTAGAGTTACACTGGGGGTCTTCACTGTGTCATGTCCAGACAGAGGCACAGCAAAGCAAATCATAAATGGCCATAATATTCACATAGCAAGGGGTGGCAAAAGCCACACACACTCTGGCTAGGCTAACAAATGCCCTAGGGTGGATAGCCTAGTATGAACCTATGAACCTATGAAGATACAAATTGTACAGGACACTAAGGATAATCCCAAGGCTTTCACAACTGATGGTAGGAACCATGTTGGGAATTCATCGATATGCTCTGAATCACACAAATATCACAAACACACACACATATTGCCAACATACATCCTGACAGGTGCAGTGCAAATCCCCCCCCCTCCCGAATGCAGAATATCTATCCCAGCAGACTGCTGGCCCCCTGACATTGCAGATGCTGAGGTAACAGCCAGCATCTACAAAGCAAAACACACAGCAGCAATGGTATGAGATGGTGTCCTTGACTTAGTGCAACATGGACTCCAAGATGAATGGAATGCCAAATCACACTACTGCTCAATGTCAGCCTTACCACAGAATATGTACCCAAAGAGCAGTGTACAACAACAGTGGTCCTTCTCAACAAAGGTGTTGCCTGAATGGATACTGAAAACTACTACCCCAGAATCCTGAGAAGCTCGGTCTGCACAGCTATGGAAAGGATCAGCATGTACCACAGACATAAAGATATTGGGGACCTACTGACACCGGACCCTACCCAGTGTGGCTTTCTTAAGTGCAGATCCTGCCCCTAAACATGTTTGACTCAACTGAAACAGTCATTAAGGTCATTGATGAGGGCAATGTTGTCCACACAGCGTAGCTGGACCTTGCAAAGACTTCTATACAATACCCTACGTGTTCATTATAGATAAGCTCACCAGCTTAAATATAAACCCCTATGTCAGTAGAGGGGTTGCAAACCAGACCAAGGACAGAACAGACATGGTCAGACATGCTGCAGCCATGTCAGACTACAAACCAGATATAACTGGCATCCCACAAGGCTTGGTCCTGGGATCTCCCTCGTCTGGTATATATGTCCCATAGGTACAGGCAAACATGGAAGGACTGTGTCCGAACATGTTTGCAGAGGACTACAAACTGCTCACCATATATGATCCACCAGCTGACACAAGCATCCCACAAAAGGGCCACATTGAAACAGACAACTGGTGCCATAGCCATGTCAGCAAGCTAATTGCAGAAAAGTGTATAGTCAACCCCTGTGGATATACAGTAAGTGCCCACCAATTACCACATAGGTGTTAACCCATTATGTAGTTAACATGTAATGAGAGACCTGGGGATACAAGGTGATAGATATCCTGCATTGGACAAACATGTGCTGTAGTGTTTACAGAAACATACCATATACCCACCTAATCATGAAGGTTGTCAGATCTAGATAAGGGGAGTAACACAACGGCCAGCAATTACTGTTCCAAAACCATTTTAATAGCAAATTTACAAAGGATATATGATATATATCCTGCTCCAAACCGGTTTCGGTTCCCCTTCTTCAGTGGAGCTAAGATTTGTGAAAAGCCAACATCTGATTCTCTTTAATAGTGTCAGTACACATTATAGACCAATCAAAATTCAAACATCTTTTCAAACATATTTTCTTAATATAAAGTAAACCCAACAACCATATTATGAATATACCTTAGGGCTAACACATTGCCCTATATGTTTATATATAAACTAGTATATATATAAAAAAATAAAAAATAAATGAAATATAAAATAATAAAGAATAGAATACACAGAAATATTTGCACATTGTCAACCTCAAATCTAGATATATGGAGCAATTGATTTAGATATGATAGCATTCTTAATAAACATATATCTCTCAATATTGGATAAATAATCTATGTTATATAAGATATATCAATCATAATAATGCATAAATATATATCACAAGAAATATATTATAAGTGATCATTAATACCTGGCGGAATAATGCACCCAAATGTATGATCCAATATTTTTCTTTTTCTGTCAAAATGTTGTCCCATCCTTGTTGGTGACTCCTATCACCTACAACCCTGTCGATAATAGTAAACTTAAATTTTGCCGTGAGATGTTTCATAGTATGTAAATAAAGGGCATTAGTAGATATTTTGTTTTTAATATTACTTCTATGTTCCCCAATTCTTATTCTAAGGGGCCTAGAAGTTTTTCCAACATAGAATGCAGAGCATTGACATGTGGCAAGATATATCACCCAACTCATCGAGCAATTACCAAAAAATTTTAGATCATAAACTTTACTGGTATTGGCACTACTAAAAGATTTAGTTTTATTAATATCCAAACATGACATACAATGTCCACAAGGATATGTGCCAATCAGTTCTTTGCCCATAATGGTGAGCTGTTTATACCTTGCCCCTCCACTGCTATGATGTTTAAAATGTGAGAACATAGAAGCTAAAGTTTTGCCCTTTCTATAAGAATATTGACAACATGTCCCCAGATGTTGTCTAAGAATATCATTAGCCATTAAGATATTCCAATTTCTCTCTATCACACCTCTAATAACCTGATTATTTCTACCATAGGTAGTGACCAATCTCATAACTTCAACTCCATTTTTACCTTGATCATGATCTTGATATTGTATGAGTTGGTCCCTACATTTTTTGTCTGACATATATTTAGCAGATTTAATATCAAACATAGAATACCCTCTATCATGGAATCTATTAGTAAGATCCAAGCTGGCTATCTCATAGTCTTCATGACTAGAATTAATTCTTTTAATGCGACAGAATTGAGATTTTGGGATGTTCCGGACAGTGTGGCGGGGATGCATACTCGAGGCATGTAACAGTGTATTATATTGAGGATATTTCCTATATATTTTTGTACCTAGTGTATCATCAGGCTTCCTGTATACACTGACATCCAAGAATTCAATATTGGACCTACTACTATTAATAGTAAATTCAATGCCCCAGGGGTTACTATTAAGGTAATCCACAAATTCTTTAAGATATTCCGCATCCGCCCGCCACACCATCCAACAATCGTCACGATATCTGCGCCAGATGGTATTCAACTGATTGTAAGGTAGCGTGATGAGTGTGTTTTTCCGTCATTCACGTTGCCGGGAATTCATATACATGGTGGTTAGCCATAGGGATATATGAAATGATTACATTAGCTTTATATATTTTCCTACATCGTGACTTGCACTCAAGTATTTAGGTTTATGATATCCAAAATTGTGCTGACATATGGTTATATTATGTTGGGATCATATTTTACACATAATTATAGCAATTTGTTATAGATATTGTATTTGTCTATTTTCTAATGCACTATTATGGTATGTGTTAAAGTAAGGTTGTGAATAAAAAGGTATGTTAGAACCTAGGATATAATTAGGTCTACACAATGATAAGTCTACATTTGGGGATACTTAGGTACTCTGTTTAAATATTGACAGGCCTGAGGCTCTAGAAATGTGGATATTGGATGGGACAGATTATTATCACATGCCAGAGAGGGATAGATTATACTAGTTTTTTGGTATAGTCCAGAGGCCTCTATAGGTATATGCTAGTATACTAATAATACCAATATTTGATATTTTTGATATACAGTATAGGGTGATTTCACCATTACATACTGTGTCATATTAATATATTGGTATATTGTTGGATCGAACAATATCAAAAATTAGAATATAGATTGTGTGTTCTATTAGTTGCTAATATTTAGAATCTTTTGCATTACCTACATCTGAGCATGCTGTGTTCATATAGACTACCTGACAGGAGTTGATATTTGAGATTATGTTAGAATAGTTTCATTTATTAGTCAATTGGTTATTGTGATATAAGATTGTATTTTCAAATGGAAATTTATCTTTCAATATTTTTGTATTATATACATTTTGCAGGGTAGAGATTGTTTATCTTACTACTGACAAGACTATGTTATTTAAAAAAATATAACTGGACTAGATTAGTTATGTATTTTTGAACTGACTCTATTTTGTAGTTTGAACTATTATTCATCCATTGACCATTTTTAGGTCCTTATAAGATTTTCTATCTATCTGGATTTATGTAATTAGGTCAATATTGGTCAGTTTAACTTAGTGTAGCTTGTGTTCCCCTGAGCTGCTGGTATCTGTATATGTGATAGACTCCATTGTTATTGGATACTACATATTTGTGCCTTGTTTAGGCATAAGATATCTGGGTCTTCTTTTTTAGTTTTGGCACCGCTGCCTCCCTATTTTGGACTTACGGAGATAGTTATTATGAATTTGGATAGCATTTTGCAGGGTATGTGTGCTGATAGAGAAGATATCCAGGTCTTTGGACTGGAATCGATCTCAAGCAACAGTTCTATTACTCAACAGACCACTCCTTCTAGTGATGGATGCCAATTTGCATTTTGTAATCTGGAAAAAGCCCTTAAGGGGTTGAGAGCAAATATATGGCATCTACGCCTATTTAAGGCTTATATGCACAAAAAATTAGTGCCACGTGGACTTAGAATTAAGTTGAAGCCCATGGTCAGCAGATCTGAAGAGAGGCTGACCAATGAGTGGTTTGAGGCAGTTCAAGAGGGATCTATGAAGTTTGTACAAATACTGACAGAGTATTATGAAAGGACAATAGATTTGAATATTGTTGAGGTTAAAGAACTAAGTAGTATTTGCAATCAATTTGAATCCAATACCAACTATGGTATGTTGGTTGCTAATTTATCAAAGGAATTGACCCAGTATGACAAATTGACGAAAGAGAGGAAAGTTAAAAAATTTCACAGGGACGTTAATGATTATGCTAGGGGACGTCCCTTTGAGCTTCAGAAATCAGTGAGATTTAAAGAGATGTCTATGGGTAGGAGTGGTGCCAGGGCTAAGAAACGACCCAGACCTATTCTTAAAAATAGAGAACAGACATATGCTAGCACCTCAGGTGATGAGTCCTCTCCCACTGATAGTGAGGTGGTTACTTCGGACCTCTCACCTTATAAAAAAAGAAGCAATATACCTACCCCTTTTGGGGTAAGAAGACAAGACGCGGGGGGAGGAAACACCGTAATAGGTTCAGATCTGGAATCAATGGATGGAATAGTTCAGGCTCTTTTGAAATAGATACAACCACCACATTTCAAAATGTGCTTAATCTGTCCAAAGTGGAATTAACATTGGAACAAGAAAAAATATTGAATAAAGGTTTAGGGTTTGTACCCGGATTTTTTTGTGATCAATATCAAACTGTAAAAGATATTTTGGAATTTTGCCGTCGTTTAAACCTTAAGATATTCTTTTCAGATCAGACAGCTCAAAGATCTACTGAATTTAGATTTCTCAAATCTACCTTTCAACCTCCTGCTAATATGCATGTTACAGCCTTTCAACAGGCAGTACTTAGGGATTTACATTTTCCACCATATGGCTTTAATATTTTGTCAGACAATATTCAGCACACTGAAAGACAGGCACTTGAGGAACTAAAAAATAATAATGACATAGTTATTGTTAGGGCAGATAAAGGTGGGGCAGTAGTGATTTTGGATATAGATTATTATATACAGGAAGGATTAAGACAATTATCAGATCAAACATGTTATAAGAAAATGGACATTGATCCTACGACTAATTTTAAACAGGAAATTGATGAGTTCCTGAGTAGTGCAGTTGAAAATGGTATTTTGTCCAACACCATTGTTAAACATTTGACTGTTAATGATCCTAATAAACAGATACTATATCTATTGCCTAAAATCCATAAATCCCTGACTTCCCCACCAGGCCGTCCAATTGTGTCTGGCCATGGTTCTTTGACGGAACCACTTTCAGTTTTTTTGACTGAATATCTAAAACCTTTGTTATCTCAGGTAAGAGCTAGAATTAAAGACACTACACAGTTCTTACAAATTATAGAAGAGATGGAACTTGAACCAGACTGGCTACTCTGTACTTTGGACGTACGATCTTTATATACAAGTATTCCACATTGGTGGTCTTCAAGCATTACAATATTGGCTTGAGAAATCAAACTTATATAGGCCTGGATTCAATACACTTTTGATTTGTATGTGTGAGCATGTTTTGAATAAAAATGTATTCTTCTTTCAAGGTGACTGCTATTGGCAGTTACAAGGTACTGCTATGGGTGCATCTTTTGCACCCATATATGCAGACCTATTTATGGCGTATTTAGAAGAATACTTAATTTATGACACATCTCACAATATTTACATTGTGGAAATAGATATCTGGCGCAGATATCTTGACGATTGTTGGATGGTGTGGCGGGCGGATGCGGAATATCTTAAAGAATTTGTGGATTACCTTAATAGTAACCCCTGGGGCATTGAATTTACTATTAATAGTAGTAGGTCCAATATTGAATTCTTGGATGTCAGTGTATACAGGAAGCCTGATGATACACTAGGTACAAAAATATATAGGAAATATCCTCAATATAATACACTGTTACATGCCTCGAGTATGCATCCCCGCCACACTGTCCGGAACATCCCAAAATCTCAATTCTGTCGCATTAAAAGAATTAATTCTAGTCATGAAGACTATGAGATAGCCAGCTTGGATCTTACTAATAGATTCCATGATAGAGGGTATTCTATGTTTGATATTAAATCTGCTAAATATATGTCAGACAAAAAAAGTAGGGACCAACTCATACAATATCAAGATCATGATCAAGATAAAAAAGGAGATGAAGTTATGAGATTGGTCACTACCTATGGTAGAAATAATCAGGTTATTAGAGGTGTGATAGAGAGAAATTGGAATATCTTAATGGCTAATGATATTCTTAGACAACATCTGGGGACATGTTGTCAATATTCTTATAGAAAGGGCAAAACTTTAGCTTCTATGTTCTCACATTTTAAACATCATAGCAGTGGAGGGGCAAGGTATAAACAGCTCACCATTATGGGCAAAGAACTGATTGGCACATATCCTTGTGGACATTGTATGTCATGTTTGGATATTAATAAAACTAAATCTTTTAGTAGTGCCAATACCAGTAAAGTTTATGATCTAAAATTTTTTGGTAATTGCTCGATGAGTTGGGTGATATATCTTGCCACATGTCAATGCTCTGCATTCTATGTTGGAAAAACTTCTAGGCCCCTTAGAATAAGAATTGGGGAACATAGAAGTAATATTAAAAACAAAATATCTACTAATGCCCTTTATTTACATACTATGAAACATCTCACGGCAAAATTTAAGTTTACTATTATCGACAGGGTTGTAGGTGATAGGAGTCACCAACAAGGATGGGACAACATTTTGACAGAAAAAGAAAAATATTGGATCATACATTTGGGTGCATTATTCCCGCCAGGTATTAATGATCACTTATAATATATTTCTTGTGATATATATTTATGCATTATTATGATTGATATATCTTATATAACATAGATTATTTATCCAATATTGAGAGATATATGTTTATTAAGAATGCTATCATATCTAAATCAATTGCTCCATATATCTAGATTTGAGGTTGACAATGTGCAAATATTTCTGTGTATTCTATTCTTTATTATTTTATATTTCATTTATTTTTTATATTTTTATATATATACTAGTTTATATGTAAACATATAGGGCAATGTGTTAGCCCTAAGGTATATTCATAATATGGTTGTTGGGTTTACTTTATATTAAGAAAATATGTTTGAAAAGATGTTTGAATTTTGATTGGTCTATAATGTGTACTGACACTATTAAAGGGAATCAGATGTTGGCTTTTTCACAAATCTTAGCTCCACTGAAGAAGGGGAACCGAAACCGGTTTGGAGCAGGATATATATCATATATCCTTTGTAAATTTGCTATTAAAATGGTTTTGGAACAGTAATTGCTGGCCGTTGTGTTACTTGCATAGTTTGGTTGGCCGTGCATCGCTCTTCGTGAGAGGTTTGTGTGTTTGGTTCTAGATAAGGGGAGGTCATTGTGGCTCTGCAGTCATCCTTCATCAGCGGTACAATTGACTACAATAGCCCCTGTGGGATGTACCTCAGCAGACACCTCCATCAACCGTAAAGTCCCCAACAGTACCTCACCAGGAGTATCAAAGAGCTTGCACAGATGCCATGTGTTGCCTGTGTTGCTGGTATCAATAAACATGCTGCACCTTGTACAATCTGAATGGCAGTGAGCTATGCACATGAGAGACCTGAACCAGCACTGACTTACATAGGACAAGCTGTACTGCATGATCCATAACACAGAAGCCACCCCGACCCATGAGTGAACTCCCAGTACAGACTACCCATAGAGTCACTTATCAATCTTCCTCAATAGGAATCTTGATGAGTGTATGGGAGATGGTAGCTTTATCCTGGGTATCACTGTCATGTCACAGGTAGACAGAGGCACAGTATACTAACCATGACATATGTCATGGCAAACTCCACTTACAATGTGTGTTGAAGGACAAACACACTCTCCAACTAGCATTAGACATGGACTAGGGCACATCGCTAGTGTTTGCAAATGTACACCTATGTTGTGGAATACACTACCAATGTTGGACAAGCCTGGTTTAAGTAGTTCATATCTGAACAGAATGCAACATGGTCAGATGTACACAACTGGCCCCTAACCAGGCTGTTGTGCTCACTATCGAAATGTAAAGCAGTGATAGCACTAAAGCCCAGGATACTGTCCACCACAGTCAAAGTACTACCAGTACACTATACAGTACTACAGTGTTAGGTCAGTGCGAAAGGATGTTGACAACTGTATGCAAAGTATCCCATGCAAACACTGCAGGCACAGTATAATCCTGTTGTGTTCACACACAAAGCAGTTGTACAGTAACTACACAACATGACACACAACACACAACCATAAACGGGTGATATTTGTTGAAGTTCACACTCATCCACAAATGTGGTGGGCTGCAGAGTCCAACATATGGAATTCTCACACTGGGCATGCTCACACACTTTGATAAATGAGACATATGTCAGACAACATGCCATGGGAAGGCTGAACTGGGCATGCTCACACACTTAGGCCAAATCTCAGTTTAGCAGTTGGACACACATATCTGGTATTTTTACGTGTTATTCCAGGAACCAACCACATTACAGCAGTCTGCCCAGTGCACACAGTTAAATGACTACAGAAACATACGTGAAATAGTGGATCCCTCCCATATGCAAACATCTTCCACAGATGCACAAGTTGTTCATACAAACAGGGAATGCTATGGCAATAAAGATGTGCAAACAGTCTATCAGCAACAAATAATGTGCATTTGACAATTAAACATATGGGTGTAGAGGTCAACACTAGGCTGTTTGCCCTAGGGAATGACAGCTTAGCCAGAGTGTGCTTGGTGTCTGCCTCCCCACAGGATGCACATTCCCCTTTCTAAACACCGATGATGTCAGCACCCTATAAGTACAGCAGGAGAAAAGAAACCTTTCAGTAATGCGAATAGCACGCTCTGCTAATGTGTCCATCATAAGTGTCATAACATAGTTAGGTAGGGGTTTGAATCCTGCAAATGCTCAGTGTACTAGTGAGTGGGGTTGGTGTGTGTGTAAGTCTGTGGGAGAGAAATGTCCCTTTTGGCAACTAGGAAAACACACTACAGGATGCACATTCCCCTTTCTAAACACAGATGATGTCAGCACTCTATAAGTATAGCAGGAGAAGGTAAACCTCCCAGTAATGCGAATAGCGCGCTCCGCTCATACGTCCATCACAAGTGTCATAACATAATTAGGTAGGGGTTTGAATCCTGCAAATGCTCAGTGTGTGTGTGAGTGGGGTTGGTGTGTGTAAGTCTGTGGGAGAGAAATGTCCCTTTTGGCAACTGGGAAAACACACTACAGGATGCACATTCCCCTTTCTAAACACCGATGATGTCAGCACTCTATAAGTAAAGCAGGAGAAGAGTAACCTCCCAGTAATGCGAATAGCGCGCTCTGCTAATGCGTTTGTCTCAAGTGTCATAACTTAGTTAAGCAGGGGTTTGATTCCTGCAAGTGTGTGTGTTTGTCTGAGGGGGGTTAATTTGTGTGTGAGGGAAATGTCCCTTTTGGCAACTAGGAGAACAGACTACAGGATGCACATTCCCCTTTCTAAACACCGATGATGTCAGCACTCTATAAGTATAGCAGGAGAAGGTAAGCCTCCCAGTAATGCGAATAGCGTGCTCTGCTAATGCGTCCGTCTCAAGTGTCGTAACATAGTTAAGTAGGGGTTTGAATCCTGCAAATGGCAAGTGTGTGTGTTTGGCTGACGGGGGTTATTGTGTGTGAGGGAAATGTCCCTTTTGGCAACTAGTTGAACAGACTACAGGATGCACATTTCCCTTTCTAAACACTGATGATGTCAGCACCCTATAAGTACAGCAAGAGAAGGGGAACCTCCCAGTAATGCGAATAGCACACTCTGCTAATGTGTCCGTCTTGAGTGTCATAACATAGTCAGATAGGGGTTTTAATCCTGCAAATGGCGAGTGTGTGTTTTTGGCTGATGGGGGTTAGTGTGTGTGAGGACAATGTCCCTTTTGGCAACTAGGTGAACAGACTACAGGATGCACATTTCCCTTTCTAAACACTGTTCAGCTGAAGGCCATGGCTCTGGCACAAGTTGTCTGTTTCTATGATGCCCCTTTGGAAGATGCTTGCGTTGGCTGGAGAGTCGATTATGGTGGCCAGTTTGCAGTCATCTGCATATTTGGTCAGCCACAGTCCGTCCGTGTTGGCCTGTACCGCCAATAAATATATACCAAACAAGAGAGGTCCCAGGACTGAGCCTTGTGGGACACAACTCGTAACTGGTTTGGAGTCTGGCATGGCTCCAGCAATTCTAACCATGTGTGTTCTGTCCTTGAGCCACTGTGCAATCCATCTAGTGACATAGGGGCTTATATTTAAGCTGGTGAGCTTCTCTAGAATGCCCAAGTGGGGTATTGTTGTGAAGGCTTTTGCGAGGTCCAGGTAGGCTGTGTAAACCACCTTCCCCTCGTCAATGGCCTTGGTGACTGTTTCAAAGAAATCAACCAGGTTAAACCTGGTAGTGCTGGTGTGCTCTCAGTAGCCCTGAACCAGGCATCTGTTACTGCACAGATATCGATGTTCTCCATGCCAAGGAGTGTTTTGGGTGCATGCATCTGGAGGTTTAGACTTCTGGCGTTGGGTAGCATTACTCTTAGTTTCTTATCCCTTGTGATACCTATGAAGGTGGGTTTGTCATTTGAGCCTTGCCTAACATAGGCACTATGGGGGTAGCAAGAGCCTTTGCCAATATCTGAAAGCCCAGGGGTGACAGGTGCAGGCCGTCCCTAGCGAAGCAGGTAGTTCAACAGAAGATGAATATGTGAAGGTGTAGTGCCTGTGATTAGTTAGCAGTAGCATATATGACTGCTCACGTGAACACATGCCAGGTAAGTCATATGCACTGTGTCACAGGCAATGTACATGTGAACAGGACAAACAGTGACATCCTGTCAAGTGGGACATGGACATACATATAGTAAGCTATACAGATGGCACTAGGAGTCCACAGAAGTTCTATAACTATGCATTGCAGGTGTGATCAGTATTCCAGGGTAATTGCAAGCAAACATGCATGCAAACAAAGCTACAGTAAACAGGGCTGCATGTAGTCCATTGTACAACAAACAAGTTGTACCAGTTCCAGTAGGTAACACTGCAAATATGCAGGCACTATGCACATGTACATGGAAATACACGGGTCAGATGGTTAGGGTCCAGTCTCAGTGCACACAAGTGTACAGACCATGTACTGTCAGGATGTACAATAACTGGATGGAAACCCATGTGCTCATACCTGCAGTAATACACATGTCAAATAACAGACACTGAGCCTTCACTCAGTGGTTCCATACTTAGTAGGATGTATGCTACCTGGCCTGCCACCACAGTATCCCTGACATATATGGGAACTCTCCCTCCTGTGACAGTTAGTTTTGTGTGTTGGGGCTGTCTAGCATGGTATGAGATGTAAGCATGCAGTGCTAGGGTGCACCTGTGTGTCCTGTACCAGTCGTGTAGTACTGCACACATATCAACATCCTCAAACATCTGCATTGCAGAGTCCAGTGTGGGCAACATGCCGCTTGCAATTTACATGTCCATCATTGCGTATTATTACATTCATTACCTTATCCCCTGTGCTACCTATGTATGTAGCCTTCTGTTGACATCATTACCACCAGTATGCCAACATGTGCAGATGATACACTATGGTACTTACCATGGGTGTAGACAACAGGACATGACAATCACACACTTACTGCATCAGGCATGCTGTGATATAACCACAATTAATTCAGCACACAGTACTGTTAACAACATGATACTATTACTACACATCTATGTGGTCACCCTGTGCATCAGCAACATGTTAACCTGTACCTGCACAGTTGTTACAGATTGCAGGAGGTGGCACAGTTTCATCATATGCACAGGGTGTGAACTTGGTATGCCTGAGTCAGCCACCGATACCACCAATTGACATGTATGTGTATGTGTGTTGGTGAGGGACAGCAGTAGAAGGTGGGGCAATGTTGATGCAGTGTGTGCATGTATGCGGTAGCCCTAGGTGTTGTCAATTCGCATGTGTGTATGGATGCACACAGTTCCACCTCATGGCTGCCATATACTGGTGTTTGTGGACAGCCACAGACTGTACCTGCCAGGTCATACAGATCAGTGTCTCTGGCCATGGACACGGTACCTGTGCCTTGCAGGGGTGCTACGGACCGTATCCAGTACCAACCCAGACTGGGTACTGTCATCAGAAGCAGGTGTTCGTTGACTGGACACAGATCCCTGTCAGGCCCGGCCAGAGCCACGTGCACGTGGTCTCCTGGGGCGGTCTGATGACAGCACAGACCCAGCATTGTTGGGGCTGCTGCTGGCACTACGGGGGCGGCCGCGGCCCTGTTGTCATCCGCGACGACTGCCAGCTGCTGCTGTTGCTGGCATATGGCCACGTCGACGCCTCAACCACCCACCATTGCCCTGGCTCATGGACATGTAGTTGTGGAACCGGTCTAATATGTCCCCACAATGTCTGTCTATGACATCGGTGAAATCACGGATGGCAGCCGCAATGTCATGCATACTGTCAGTCATGGCTGTGCGACATGCTGTCAGCTCTCTCAGACCCTGTCTGGTGTACCGTTCCATACGTGACTGTGCCTGCATGACAGCCCGAAACATAGCTGAGGTTGTAAGCCCTCTGTGGGCACGTCTGACAGGGGCAGTACGCCCACGGATGCTCCCACGAGAACCCCTGGACATCTGTCTGTGTGGTACCATCTCTGGGCCATGCCCATGGCTGCTGTGTGGGGAGGCATGTGCCACAGATACCACATTACCCTGGTCAATGCCCACTGTATGCTGTCCATCACCTAGGGACATTGGTGATAAAGGGTGTATTGGCAGGATAACTGTGCGCATTGATGGGGTCGACAGCTGTGTACTGTCAATCGGCTGACCAATGGTGGACCCTGGCATACTTTCCTGTGCCATTACACAGATGTCATCAGTATCAGTACCCATGGCACCTGATTCAGGTTCCCTGCTACATGACACCAGAGCAGCACCAGAACCTGTGGGAGGGAAACAGGAAACACAGTTTACAATGTCTACACATTACCAGTGATGCACACATGCACACATGCACACATGCACAGGAGCACAGGTGCACACATGCACAGGTGCACACATGCACACATGCACAGGTGCACACATGTACACATGCACACATGCACACATGCACACATGCACACATGCACAGGTGCACATGTACACATGCACACATGCACACATGCACAGGTGCACAGGTGCACACATGCACAGGTGCACACATGCACACATGCACACATGCACAGGTGCACACATGCACACATGCACAGGTGCACACATGCACAGGTGCACACATGTACACATGCACACAGGCACAGGTGCACAGGTGCACACATGCACACATGCACAGGTGCACACATGCACAGGTGCACACATGTACACATGCACACATGCACAGGTGCACAGGTGCACACATGCACAGGTGCACACATGTACACATGCACACAGGCACAGGTGCACAGGTGCACACATGCACACATGCACAGGTGCACACATGCACAGGTGCACACATGTACACATGCACAGGTGCACAGGTGCACACATGCACAGGTGCACACATGCACACATGCACAGGTGCACACATGCACACATGCACACGTGCACACGTGCACACGTGCACACATGCACACATGCACACATGCACAGGTGCACACATGCACACGTGCACACATGCACACATGCACACATGCACAGGTGCACACATGCACAGGTGCACACATGCACAGGTGCACACATGCACACATGCACAGGTGCACACATGCACACATGCACACATGCACAGGTGCACACATGCACACATGCACACATGCACACATGCACAGGTGCACAGGTGCACACATGCACAGGTGCACACATGCACAGGTGCACACATGCACACATGCACACATGCACAGGTGCACACATGCACACATGCACACATGCACACATGCACAGGTGCACACATGCACACATGCACACATGCACACATGCACACATGCACACATGCACACACACACACACACAGTTTCACACAATTGTACAGTACTCAGTATGCGTGATATCAACCCACAGACACAGACACACCTACATGCATACAAAGAGCACTACTAAGTGAGCCAAATAGTACTATTACTATCAACACTATTACAGGAATTGTTAATACACACTCACCAGCATGGATAGGCTGCATTGCTGTTATACCAGAGGGACCTGCAGACGTGAAAAAACTAATGTCAGTGGGCACAACTGTGCCATTGTTACTGAGTATGATACAGGTCAGTAGTACAACAGTCGCCTTTCACAGGTCAGCTGCTAATATTGAGGATATCACACTTACACATTAAATACTATGGTGACAGCTACAAACCAAGGACACACCTCACACATGCATTAACTACCAGTGTACACAACAGTCAACTATACATATGGCATATTACCTGCACGTTCACTGTCTTGCTGCTGCGTGGCTCCAGCTTCCATCATAATGCATGTCTGCTGCTGTTGTTGTTGCTGGCGGACTGGAGCCACTACACTCATGACTAGTCCCTCCAGTCTGGTGAGTGGGGGATGTGTAGCCACCCCACCACCTGTGGCGACCTGTTGCCTGTGGATATCTGACGCACACTGATGGACATGTCTGATTAAATCACTGCAGTGATGTCGTACCTGCTCATATGTCCTATTATGCGTGCCTATGTCATTTACCCGACGGACAAGGTCTTGCCACAGTGCAGCCCTCTCCTGCTGATTCTGGCTGGTACGGGAAAAGAGTATTGCATAATCCCGCACCAGGCTCTGGTGTATCTCCTCATCCTCAGCTGTGGAGTAAGTGGGATTCCGCGGGTGGGCCATGTACCTGAGAAAGAAAATAACCTGATATCAGCAATATATGTCAGCAGAATTTGGCACACATACTACACATGCTACTCGACTGTTATGATACAACATATCTCACATATGTAGCATCTGTCTGTCTATTGGTGGATACACATGTAAATGGCCAGGTATCAGTACTCAGCCAGCAACTGTGCAACAGTACCTGGCACACTCCATGACATACTACCAAACCCAAGCAGTCAGAACACTGATTCAGGTCAAGAGCACCTCCTCACTCTGGGGTTTGTATCTAGGTACTGTATGGCCTACATCATCAACTACTGTGAGCTGACCACACACTGATTGCCCTGGATATACATATCCCACCTCCACCACCAGCACAAATGACTATAGTGAATAACATTACAGATGCAAACTTTACACTTTGTAACAGTGACATGGTATCCTTTCAGCCCACTGGGCCAGTGGCAGATACAACCCACAATGCTGACCCCTACACAATTGCTTTCTACAGACATCTCCGAGAATGCATGGATCATGCAATCCCATATATGACCAAGACACTCTCCACAAAGGGACAGCATCCTGTCTGGTGGACCCCAGCCATAGACAGATTGTATTACAGAAGATGGAAGCTACTGCAAGACAGAGCATAATTCCATAAAGGAAGGGCATGTCTGAGCAGCACTAGTAAGGATCTATTTTCCATCATACAAACATCCATGGGCAACTTTGAGAGGGAAATCAAGAGGGACACTACAGATAACCAGAAGGCCTTCTTCAGTTATGTTAGCAACCTTGTCAGGATCCATCCTCTATGCCCATAGTTAGTACACAACAACACATATTTCACTGACACCACAGATATTGACAACATTGTGGCAGACAGGTTCAGTGCAGGTGTCACCCGCCCTCTCCCCCAAAATAAGACATAGTTATCCCAGCTGACTGTAACCTCCCTGTCATCACAGATGTCCAGGTGAGAGCCAGCCTCAGGACAGCAGAATACACAACATGAATGGGACCTGATGGTATCCCCAGTTGCATGCTACATAAACTCTGACAGGAGCTAAACACACATATAGAAGTGCTATGTAACACTAGCCTGACTACAGGATATGTACCTGTACACTGGCACACAGCAGCAGTGGTTCCACTCCACGAAGGAGGCACCTCAACATACCAATACAATACAACACAATACATTACATTACAATAGAATACTATACAATATGCTATTGCCCCTGGGACTACAGCAGCGTACTGTTCTGCTACCCTGACCATTGTGACACATGTGGTGTGATGGTACCTGCTGCTGTCACACAGTTACACAGGGTGACTCATATGGCATATTACCTATCTGACTAACATTCAGCAGGGGTATGTGTGACATGTACTCATGGGGAGTCTTGCTTCTTAACACTGTGTGGTTTATTGCAGGGTATGTCTTATCTGTGGGTAGGAACTTTTACCTCCACATGTGCACTCTATTGCAGTGGCACGGACGACACACAGCAGACATTTAGGTTGTGGATGGTGTGAGGTGTTACTATGGTTGTTGGACATTTGTCATGGGTGTGACTTACATATGTAAATCCGGAGTGGTAACCTCTATGTGGGTAGTATATGTGTACTCTGTGGTGTTGTCAGTCACTGTGCATTGGTAATGTGTTTGAGTGCATTGTCACAGTGTTGTACATGTCACTGTGTCCTTCTCCATATCTGTAGCTGTCATGTGAGGTCCATACCATGGCATCCATTATGTGGTGTGGAGGGGTACACCGACCTACATGTCCATAGCTGACACACCATGTCCGCTGACACATACCATGTGCAGGTATTCCAGGGATAGTGTGCCACTGTGAATATCATTGGGGCCACTATTGTACACATTTATGACCATGTTCACCCCTGACTCATGCAGTGGTGGGCAGCCAATCACATATCTGGTGGTTACTGGTGTAGGTGATTTGGAATGTGGTATGGTACTCCGGTTTTGACACTGGTGTTCACTCCATGCCTTTGTCACCAGGCACCTGTTGCAATACATCTGTACACATGTGCCTCACTCAGAATTTATATACATCTCTCTCTCTCTCTCTCTATATATATATATATATATATATATATATATATATATATATATATATATGTATATAGATATATCTATATGTATATATATATATATATATATATATATATATATGTCTGTATACATATACACATATATATATTGATGTACATATATTGCTATAGATGTGGAGAGGGGTGGGACACAGAGGGGGTGAGAGTGACAGAGGGGGTGGGACAGGCTGTGTTGAAGGTCGTCATATACAGTCATACCTGTAGATAGTCAGATCAGTCTGTCTATGTATATGTATCTACATATATCTATATCTGTATGTGTGCATTACATATATATGTTTGTACAATATTCTATCTACATCTGTCTATGTATTCCTACATCTCTCTCTCTATGTATGTATACATATATGCATATATATATATATATATATATATATATATATATATATATATATATATATATATACACATACATATGTTGACATACATACGTATCCATATGTTAGACAGGTATATCAACATGTTTGTCTACCATACTGTATACACACACTAACATACTGCTAAACATACATAACTGTGAAACCTACTTTGTACATGGCACTACAACCTACAATCAACCAACATTGATATGTGCACATAGATGCTCTCACATACAAATGTATGTACAGCCTTCACTAATAGTTGCTGTATGTCCCCTGCCCTTTACACATCTTCATATACATATGGATACAGATCAATGACACATATGGAGGGTTCACAGTATGTAGACCTTTATAGTATTACTTTACATTACCTGTGTTTGTCACAGCTGCTTGTGTTGCCATCTGGTTCTCTGTCCTGCTGCTCCACTTCCCAGTTGTCAGCTTTCAGGTGGCTGTTGCTGAACAATTTGTTTGTGTCTGCTTAATTGCAATTTTCTCTGTCTCTGTCTCTCTCTCTGTCTGTCTGTCTGTCTGTCTGTCTCTCACGTCCTTCTCAGGGTGCAATGAAAGTATTGCATGTGTGGACTGGGAGTACAGCATACTTTTGTAGGTATCTGCATATGCCCATGTGATGGCCTCTGCACCAATTGTTAGCCAGCATTTGCTAATTGCATGCAGCCAGTTGTGTACTGATTGCAGTTCTCACTGTGATTTCAGAACAGTGCTATAAAAAGGTATGTGAGATAGGCGTAGCCCTTTCAGATTTTAAGGGCAGGGACCATGCTGTTATGCTGTGGACAATGTTCTGTGAGTGTAAAGGTTGGTATCTCTCTCATATTTCCAGGTGTGTTGTAGATTAACATTCCTCCATTCATTTCTCCAGTTTCCTGTACTAACTGTGTATGTACACTGACACCTACAACTACTACTACTGTTAATGTGTGTGTGTGCTTTCCTTTCACTTTTGCTTGCACTTTGTTGCTAAGGCTTCAATAGTTGCCCTTTACAGTCACTACTTGTATGCCTGCTAGGTGTCCTGACTGTAGTGTGCTGCTGTAGCTTTCCTATTTTCCATGTACATTCACACCTTGGAATGCTTGCTATATCTGCTAGGGTGTTACAGTATGCAGTGTGGTCTGGCCATGGTGTGGGCCTTGACATCTATTAGGGTATTTGAGTATGCTGCTGAGCAGGCCCCAGAGACTTTCAGGTTCATCTGTTATGTGCCTCATGGAATGGTACATATCAGTGGGGTACACCCATTAAAATGTCTGGTATGCTGCAGTTGTGACTGTGGGTTAGCATGAGCATATGTATTACTACACTTTTCCTGCCATGCAAGTGATGAATACTTTCAGGACTCCATAGTTACCATTGCATGTGTTACACCTTTCTGCCTACTGTTTGTACATTTCACATGGAGTCTGTGGGGCATCCCTGTAAGTCATTCACTGTTGCTATGTCTAGGCTCTTAACTATTCAAATATGGTGATGTCAGACCCGTCATGTGTACAGATATTTGCAGGTTGTCCACATTTCTGTCTCATATTTTGGTCAATATCTCATGCACACCTTTTTCTGGCAAATCACTCTGGGCTCAAGTCAGAATATGGTGACAAACATTCAAGTTTCAGACTGCATACCCTTCCAAACATCCCACAAAGTGCAGACCCTGTTACTCTCTGAACTGTCTGTGTTTGTTGTAACATTATTTGTAATGTGTCCCTGGTTTTGGGCCTTTGCTCCACATATTTTATTACTTGGTCCAGATGTGTTCCTGTAAGAGGTTGTGGGGTATGGGCAGTGATTATCCTGCTGTGAGTATGTGTGTGGCTTGCAAGGTGCTATAGTGACATTATTACCTACTAGCTTCCAACTAGCATGGCTGTTTCTGTTCACACACTACTATTATGGAAATCCACTAGTTTTGATAGTAATTCTAAATGGCATGCTTTGTGTACTACACATCTATATTCCCTTTACATTCATTCCTACTATTACATGATATATTTATTTTAGCACAATGTTCTTGTATAAGAGTTATGGCTTAGTGATAAGTCATGCAGACTACTGTTTCCAAGGTCCTGGGTTCGGGACTGACAGTGGGATTTTATTTTGCTTTTGAACTGAGTACAGGACCTGTCAATCAAAGTGACTAAGGCACTTTTAAGCAGTTGTAACCGGGTTAGCGCTGGTTTGCGTGGAGCTCACGCATGCGCACTGGCGGTTAGCTCCGCACACACAAGCGCACACCCGCTTACAACCGCTTAAACGTGCTTACTCTTGTGCACACCCGCGCTATTTTCTTTGAAAGAAAAGAAAATGGGGAGACAGGAAAGTGGTGAAAAAGGGGTCACAAAGAGGGTAAGACAGTAGGGAAACAAGCTTGGGATGTGCAGGAGGGATGTAGGTAAGGCCCATAGCTGCCCATTTCTTCATCAGCAACAGCTGTGCATATGTATGTAATTTGGTGTGACATTTGAAACCTTCCACCCCTGAGAGAGGTGTCAGGACAACAATAATACTTGTTGTACAGCCAATTGTAATTGATAGGTTCCATGTCCAGCAGACATGTGTACGGAATGGGCAGCTATGTATGGGGCATAATTTTTTTGTGGGTACAGAGTGCCCTTTTTTTTTTTTTTTCAGGTGAGAGTGGTATGTCAGGTGAAGGAAGTCGGTACAGCTGGGGAGGTAGGTTGGGTAGGTAAACAGACAAGACAAACAAGACGCATACAGGGGCGGTGTATGACACGTGTGGGGGGGTTACGCAATTGACGGGGATGGAGGTTTGGATATCCAGAGCCCATGAGCCCACAGATGGCAACAGTGGAACTGATATCCCCACCCATAGGCAGTTGCCACTGTTCCTTCACTGCCCAGGACGGGGCTGTGCTGGGGGCTGTGTAGGCGGGGCAACAGGCATGCCCATTAGTTGCGCCACCCATGCCTTGAGCTGGCGTAGGGGCTCGAGAACAGAGTCCCGAATCTCCCTACGCACCACAGTCCGGACGCTACGGAGGGTGAGTGGTGGTTTTCCTCTGGCCACACTTGCAGAGGGGGGGTGAGCCCCATCCCCTGCAGCGCTTCCACCTGCAGGTGGCACAGGGCCACCGGAGGAGGGTCCGGACTCAGCACTAGTGCCAGGTGCACTCGCCAGCTGAGGTGGGAGAGGTGGGTCCACTGGAACCCGCCTTCCCTGTCGTCCTATGTTTTGCATTATGTCATGACAGTTTGGGTTAGTGACATATAATACCATTCACAATTAGTTGTAACAGCATGCATTAGTATTCCCATTAATCAAACACCCAGATATTCACACCATTGAACAGCGTGCATAACACATGCATAATTTGAACAGAAATACACAGTCCAACAACATGCAGGGTTAATTGATGGCAACAGGCCATCAGGTGTGGATGTATGAACAGGGCAGATGCATCAACGGACATGCAAATATATATGACCCAACAGGACAAACGTCCAGGGGTGTTAATTGTGATTGCATATACCATTTTCACGTGGAATGGGTTATATGTGGTTATAGGGTGGGGTAAAGAAAGTAATATTAACACCTTTGAATAACAATACATATGCTGTACATTTCTAATAGCTACAGTTATATACACACTACTGTTCTGACTACAGTTTCCTATATGATAACTATTTCAACTTGGTGATAGGACTGTTACTGCAACATCAATATACATTTTATGGTTCTTCATACACATTCATATCTAGCTTTGTTTAGCTACATCATCCTGCTACATTTGCTTTATATAGCTGTAGACAAGTGTGGATGTTTGGTATATCAGACAATCATCCTATCTGCATATTGCAGACTGAGAGCAACATATCCAGATTTTGGGATACACATTCCAGATGCAGCAACACTTTGAACAGATTTTGCTGTTTGGTTTTGAATCTCACATGCATTTCATTCTGTCTTGACTGCAGTATACTTTATTCAGGGTTATTACTACTGTATTGCTGGATTCATGACACTTTCTCACACTCTCTCACTTGCTTTCATTTTACTATTCAGGATGGTACTTCTAGGCTTTATTGACATGTTTTACCAGTAGTTATTACAATCCTTTCCAGCAGTCTCACTTCTGTCATGTTTCAGTATTTCCACAGGGATATATTTCACACATGTGATTTCATCATCTTCTGCAGCTATACTTTTCAACCTGCTGCAGGTTGTGTACTATTTTC